>NW_004524870.1:208373-221593 GCF_000260255.1 Octodon degus | reverse complement strand
GAAGAAGAAGAAGAAGAAGAAGAAGAAGAAGAAGAAGAAGAAGAAGAAGAAGAAGAAGAAGAAGAAGAAGAAGAAGAAGAAGAAGAAAGAGACACAGAGACAGAGGCATACAGGCTGACACACAGTTTAGAGCAAAGACTCTGGGTCTTATTTCTAAATCTCTGAGTCTAATTTCCAGAGTTGCTATTTGCTGTTGCTGTCCCCAGAATGAATAAACAAATAAGAAGTTGCAAAGAGGGAATGTGTATTAATTATTCTCTAATCAATGATGTTTTCTGTGTTTTAGGAAGCTGTTCTATCAAATGAGTGTGTATGAGATAAAAACATGTGACATTTCAATTTCTAGTGCCCTTCTAAGTACAATAGAAGGTTTTAATTACTTAAACATTAGATATGTCCACTCTAAATGTTATTTGTTAATTATTAAGCTTCTTTTCAGAGGTAAAATTAGTTAAAGTGTGAACTACAAAAAGGTTTTAATTAAAGTGTTACACCTGAACAGCAAAATGATATTTCAGTAGTATAGTAATAAATGTCTTAAATATATCTTAAATTTAAAAAACTGAGATATTAATGATTTTTTGCTTGCAAGATTATATCATTTATTACTTGAATTAAAATTGAAGCAATTGAATTCAGTGTTAATTTTGATACACAAGTCACTTCATATTTCTCAACTTTGGGTACATAGATTTAAAATCTACAAAATTTTCATTGTGTATGACAGGGGAAGCCTGGATAAAAGTTCTCAAATATTGTTATTTTCATACAGCACTGAAGAAAATGAACACCGAATAGTACCTATGCCCCAAATAGGAACATCCAAGCAGATAAATTAAAATATTAGCCTAGATTTAAATAAAAGTCTTCTTTTAAAATTTTGAATTATATTTATTTGATTTGTAGGAGTGGAAGGCAAAAAGCCTTATTTTAAAAGCACATTTAAAAGTAATGAATGCATTTTCATCAACTAAAAGATGTTTTATTTGCTCTATTTAAATAAGTAACTTTTGCAGTCTCAAAGGATTTCTTTGTTTTGAGACCACCCCCCTTCAGCCTTCTAGCAGTGCTTTTTTGAAAACAAACACAATAACTCCATGAGAAAACAGAATAAAGAACCATATAGAAGTGCATTATATATGGTGATACAGGGGATGTTACAATGAATTACGTACACACAGCATAGGCCATACTACATGTAATTTCAACCCCTATGTAACTATAATAAACATACTATAAATATTTATAAATAGGCATTAATATGTGGGATGATGCTTGACAAACAAATGTAAGAAAGCCATCTCTTTAAAAATCTTTGATCTACACAGTGTCACATAGCAGACTTTAGATTCTAACTCAAATCAAAAATTCTTTTCTGTCCAATATGTTCTTGTAGTCCTCTCAGAATACAGTGCAGGCCCTCTAGCATGAAAGCAAAAGGCAGAGGTGAACTCCTGGGGCAAATTTCCTCAACACAGAATTTAGATGTGTAGCTTTGTAGAAGGAGATGTGAGCACTGCCCACTTCATCTCTGGACCCTGCTCCTGAGCTACTCTAAAACTGAGTGCAGCACAAAGGTGATACATCAGGGACTGCTCCACCCAGGTCTGCTGGATCATTTATTAATGAGAAATGAACATTTCCTTAATTATTGATCATGCTACTTCTAGGAGAATTTCTGACTATGGGATCATTGCCTTTGTTTCCATAGTGACCTTTACAAATTGTAATTTTATTGTACTCAATCTCACTATTGGTGACCTGTATGACATTATCCTGCCCTTGGGGTCTCTTCTCTTTTTATGTTTTTTTAACATAAAAAAGCAACAGTGTTTACTTTCCAGAGGAAAAGCAATACAACACATTTATATGTTGAAAAATATGATTGCTATATATGCTGAGCTTGATTCTATCAAGGTCTATATCAGAGTTTACTTCCAAACAAGTCCTTTAAGAATTCTTTTGATTTCATTGTGAAAGATCCACTTAATATTGCTCAAATTAAGTATAATGAAAAGATAAAATATCATTGAAGATCATAAAACTGAGAAATTTTATTTCTTTGGCTGAGTTATTAAAGCAATGTTTGAGGTAGAAACATTTATCCCTATTTTATTGTTCTAAAAATAAAATTGTATTGGTTATAAGTCATGCTATAATTGTTTTGTAACTTGAGAGATATCATGCAAATTCAGAACCCAGTTGTTTATATTTTCTTGCCCAAAGTTAAAACTCTGCTGGAAAATTACTAGATATATAAAATTTCTACTCAGTTGTTATAGTTATTACATAAAGAGACAACTTCTGGGCTAATAATTGAAATAACTTAGTATGAATGTTATTTGTATTGAATAATTGTGTATGAGTAAATGTGTTTAATTTGGTAATTGTTTTTGTTTTTGTGGTTCCAGGCATTGAACTCAGGACAAGCACTTATTCATTCCACTGAGCTATTTCCCTGCCCCTGAAATAACTTAGTTATATTATTTAATATTATGGAATATGAGTGGGTATGCTTTCTGCATTTAAATAAACTTACCAGTGAATACTGCAGATAATGATGGTCTGTTCTTGAAAACTAAATTTTTAAATCAATAAATATTTTTCAGCTATGAACTAGAGTTCTCTGCAAAGAGCACCTTAGATTCTACACTGTATGTATGAGATCTTAATATCTTAAAATATTTGAGATCTTAATATCTCAAAATGAGACTGTATTTGGCCCCAATTTTTGAAAAGGTAATAAAGAGATAAAATCATAATTAGGGTAACCCCAACATCTTTCTAGTCATTATTGTGGGAGTTTTTGTTTTTAATTTTTGGTACTGGGATTCAACTCAAGACCTTGTTTTTGCCAGGCAGGCACTGTACCACTGAGCTATATCCCTGGCTATTCATATCTTTCTAATATGAGCACCTTAGGGGGCTCACACATGCACATGCGCGCGCACACACACCACTTGTAGGGAGATGTATGAGGACTACAGGCTGCGCAGGCCAAAGTCTGTAGGCCAGGGACAGAGGTCGCCACAGAAACCAACCTCATCAATAGCTCAGTGTCTAACATCGAGCCTCTACACTTATTTTGTTTAGCTTTAAAGTAATAGCTTCAGAGCCAGCAAGATAGCTCAGTGGACTAAGAGCCTGGTAAGGCAAACGCAGGTATCGAGGTCCAATCACTGTCATCACATGCTGCGCCGGCCCAGTCCCCGGGGCATGCTGAGCCGGCCATGGTGTCTGTAATCCCAGTGCAGGGGAGGCTGAAAACAGGAGGATCACTATGAGTCCCAAATGCATAGTGAGACCCTACACAAAACAAAGGAAAAACTAAAATAAGTTCTTTATTTCATTAAAAACTTTCATAAAACACAATTTACAAACTGAAAGTGTAAGGTTCAGTAGGTCTTAGCTCGTTGGTTGAGTTGTACAGCCACGCCCATAATCATCATTTGATCACTTTGTTATTCAGAAACAAAACACTGTCCCTGCTAGCTATTATCTTCCGATTCCTGATACACATCTAGGTAACCACTGAGCTACTCTCCCAACTTCCTGGATTTTCCTCTTCTGAGAATTTATTTCTAAATCACAACAGACCATGATCACTTCAGCAATAAAGACCTTTTGGAAATCCTGAGAAGTGTGCTGTACACTATATTGGGATGAAACAAAACTGACAACAGAAACATATTAGTGTATAATAACTTTTAAAATCCTCTTTCAGTGTTTTATTAACTTTTTCATATAGGAAAACCATATGACGTCCTATCTTGTGTACTGGATTTACTGCATTTAAAATTATGCTCTCCAGGAGGTCCTGCCAAATAGCTCCACAGATTGGCCTCACCCCTGGGGCATGCTGAGACAGCAATTGAGACTGGGCTTGGTGGAGCACTTGTAATCCCGGCTTTTGGGAGGCTATAAACAGGTGGGTCACTATGAGTCTGATCTAGTAGTGAGATCCTGAGCACCCTGTAGACCCTTCCCTAAAATATAGAAGAAAAAAAATATATGACCTCTAGATATGTCCATTTTCCTATGAGTGCCTCAAGGCTGTCCTTTTTATGGCAGAGTAGCATTCCTTTGTGTACGAATACCTTTTTATTCATTTCTCTGTGGATGGGCACCTAGGGTGTTTCCAAGATTTAGCTATTAGAACTTTGCTGCTATGAACACATCACTGTACTACAATGCTTTTAATTCTTTTGAGAAGACACCTAAGAAGAATGACTGAGGGGAGTGGAATTCCTCTTTGCAGTTTTTCTGAGCAATTTCCAAGCTGATTTTCATAGTGGTTGCATCAGTTTACACCCCTCCTAATAGTGGGCAAGTCTTCCTTCCCCTGCAAAAGCCGCACCAGGGTTTGTCATTGGTTGATTTCTTGATGCATCTCATTTCCTGGAACATAAATCCTTCTTATTTAAGTCACTCCATAGGGTACTTGATCTTTGTTATGAAAGCCCTAGCACAACTAACAGAAGAACTTATCTTATACTCCAAGAAATGACCTTTTCTGGCTCAGATTTTCTTATAATCCTGATTAGAAATCATTTATAAAATTTAGAAATCATATATAGTAAGATACAGAGAGAAAAATATGATTGTTCATACAATATATGAATTATAACAGTCAGACTTGTGGTAAAATGCCAAACATTCTGGATGTAATATGAGTGCTTGGCATTTATCTCTAATTAGACTAAAGGAAATATAGATCCATGTGCTACCATGCTGGGAACATGAAATAGCAATTATTTACAATCTTTCCAATGTTTATGTGTAGGTTAAATGTCCATAAGAATTTATTTGAAGATAGTGAAGACATTCTTTCAATCTACTATTTAACTAGCTAGTCTACCAAAGTATTCCACGCTACAGGGCTCACCATTTCTGTGTCATAGACTTCTCACTAATTTTCTTAATATATAAATATTTCATCTTGGGAAAAATATGTTAAGTCTCAGTTATTCAATGTTAACATAGTATAAATTAGTTTAATATATAACCAGTTAGTCACTTCCTTGTGGCAAATAGAATGCATATTTTAAGTTTTATTTTTATTGATGAATAGTAATTGTATACATTTTGAAGTACAGTGTAATGCTTCAATAAGTTTACTTGGCAAATAAGATTAATTAGAATATGTATCATCTTGGGGCCAGTGAGATAGCTCACCAGTATAAAGTGCCTGCTTAGGCAAGCTTAGCTAAGTGCAGGAACTGTGGTTCAATCCCCAGCACCACATGCTGCACCAGCCTTGCCCCCAAGGTGAGCTGAACTGACCACAAAAAAAAAAAAAAAAAAAAAACACCTACCAGACCTACTTATTTCTTTCTGATAAGAATGTTTAGGGGCTGGGGCGATAATGCAGTAGAATAAGTGCTAGCCCAGCAAGTATAAGGTCCCAAGTTCAATCCCTGGTACTGGAAAAAAAAGTTAAAAATTCAATCATCCATTTTGAAATATACAATACATTACTGACTATGCTCACTTGTGGTTTGTCTTCTTTACTTTTCTTGTGCCTGACACAACACACTTGACACTCAGGAGATGAAGGAGGAAAATTTTATTTTGGCTCAGTCTGTAGGGGTTTTTGCCCAAGGTTGGCTGATTCTGAGGAACAGTCAGATCCCAGATGAGAAACTGTCCATGAAACAGCAGGCAGGAAAGAGCCAGCAGCAAGGAAGCAGGCTGGCAGCCCTTGGGGGTCATCACCTATACCCAGTGTGGGGCTCCCAGACTCCCATTCTCAGAACCGTGCTAAGCAGGTCAATGGATTAATTCAGCTATCTTGCCCTTAATCCATATTCACATACCCTTAGTCCACACTCAATAACTCCAAACCCAGCCATCTCCTAAAAGCTCCTAAAAGGCTTTAGGGACATGCAGATACAAGTCATAAGACAACCCAGTAGGTCACCGACACTACACCTTCTGCTAACCAAAATTCTGTAAATTTGGCTAACATCTTCCCTTTCTATATCTTTATAGTCTTCAACCTTTGATAACCTCCATTATGCTCTTTTCCTGTGGTCCTCGTATTTTCAAAATTGTCTTATTTCTCTTCACATAGTACCTTCTAGATTGACCTCTGTTGTTATAGGTATTGTTTGTGAGGCTAGATGTGATTCCATTGTTATGTATCTACTACATTTAAAAAGCCTATCAGTTGGTGGACATTTAGATTTTTCCAAATTTTGCTTGCTATGAATAATGTCATAATGAGTATGGTGCCTCTATGCTATTTCATCATATTAATTTCAAAGACAACATAAAAAGAGCCAATATATGTGAAAAATATTCACTCCTTAGCTGAAAAAGTACATTAAAATTACAGTGAGATCTTACCTCCTAACTGTTAAAAATGTCTATTAACAAAAGCTTGTATCTTTGTTTTTGCTATTTGTTTTTGCTATTTGTTTTTGTTTTTATTCTTTAAAATAAAAAATTGAAATTTAAAAAGAGGTAAAACAAAATATGTCTAGGTGAGTATATGGAGCAAAGGGACCCTTTAGTACAGCTATTACTAAATAGAAAGTATGGGATTCCACCTAAAACTAAAAACAGATCTACCCAATGAATCCAGCAGTTCTCCTGAGATGTACACTTAGTGAGAACTGACTGAAAGCTGTCTAGCTAAAGGGCCCTGGGAGAAGCAAGGAAGTTTTAGGAAACAAGGTACTCAGACATACATGTTATAGGCACTGGAAGCTTATTTGTTTTAACCTAGAGGGGGTAGAAAGACAAATATGACAAGAAATGTGGGCAAATCTAAACATTTCTAAATTGGGAGGGCAGAGAGGTGCTCTATGGTAATAGCTGTTTGTCAGGCATATAGTGGGCAATTAGTTTTCAGCATAAAGCTTTAAGTGATCCTGTACCTTAAAGACACGATGTTACATTTTATGAAATTAGACATTTCTAGATATAAAATAGTAAATTGAGTACACATTCCACTTTGCTTGGGGCAGCCTTTGTTTTCTAATTTTGTTCCCTTGCAAGCATTTGTTGAACCCATGAAACTGTCAACATTCGAATACTGTGACTCAGAAATATAACACTTTTAGGAACTTTAACCTAACATGAACACTTTCACTTGTAAGAGAGTCTAAATTTGATGAAAAATTGTATGCAGACAGTCACCATAAGTAACAGCAGTCATGTCATCTTCTCAGGGTTATCTCATAATGATTTCTCTTATTTATTTTAAATGTGAACTAAAAGCCTATACACATAGAACTCTTCACCTAGTAAAATTCACATACACAATATTACGGATAGTAGACATGATGAATAAAAGAGAAATTCTTTCCCCATTAATTATGAAATTTCACAAATTAACAAAAAATATTTTAAAATTCCTAAGTTTAAAAGACTCGCAGTTATTAATGCTTCTTGATTGTTATCTCTTTAGAGAGAGAAAATGGAAATATTTTGAATGAAAAGGTAAATTCCCCCTGTCCACAGTGAAAGTGGATTGCATTTCCTACATAAAGAAAGCATAAAGATTTCATTTTCCTTCCTTATAACATGAGTGAAGCTGCTTCAAGCTAAATTCTGCACATGCTGAAGCATCTCTGAGGACCACAAGACAGACAAGGAGCCATTAACTTTGTCAGACAGCTAGCAGATGAAACCAATTATGTAGCAATGATAATATGTATAGCTTCTCATAAAAAGAATGGAAAGTTGCCTAATAAAACAACTAAAATCATTTTCACAATCATAATAAACAACCACTATTGCTTTATCTTGCTTTTCCCTTAGTTACTCACTCTTTATGATGTAAAGAAATGACAATCTAAGCTCCAGGGACTAACAGTGAGTTATCAAGCTCCAATAGCCCCAAATTTATCTTCTGTTTCTAGAGCTGGGCTTGCTTTCCTTACTTGAAATATTTTCATTTGTCTTTCAGTGCCTTTATTTATTTATTTTTTTAAATATTTATTTATTTGTGTGTGTGTGTGTGTGTGTGTGTGTGGCCAGCTCAGCCCACCAGGGGGCGGGGCTGGCTGGCATGTGGTGCTGGGGGATTGAACTGCGGTCCCTGTGCTTTGCTAAGCTTGTTCTAAGTAGATGCTTTAGACCACTGAGCCATCTCACCAGCCCTTCAGTTCCTTTATTTATCATCCACTATGTTGACAAAGTCAAAGAACTGCTTTTGAGTTAAGTTTAATGTCAACATTTCTCTGATTATCTAGTATTAATTGCATTTCCACAACCAGTTTTGCCTTCCTTATTCCATTAATCTTGACATAGTGAAAGGGTTTATTTCCAATTCTCTTCTGGAAGAGAAATGCATATCCTTATAAAAAGACTGGAATACAGGCATCCTCAAAGAAACTCTTTCACTGAAGAATTTATTGTTGTATATTTGTGTGTGAGAGAGGGATCTTTAATTTCACATTTTTACAGCCTTAACTGTGGTTAGATTTTATTAGCAGTTAAATTGACAAATCCTTTTGGGGCTACTCTTTTCAAATTTGAGAGTCACCATGCTGATTAAATCCATTTATCTAAACTTTATTTGGAATTAATTTATTAAATCTATTTTTCTTTTGAACACTCCTGTAATTTCTAAATTGATAAATTAATGTCTTCATTATTTCCTAGCTATCTGAATAGAATTCATATCAGACATACACATACTGAACACTGAAAATTAAACCTTCAATAAGATTGCATGTTCGGGATTAAAATTTGAGTACCATAATTGCATAATAATATGTTACTGCAATTAGATGACATTATTTCTCTCCAAAACAAGCCTATAATCAAGAGCCACCCTTCAGTAACAATGTCCCAAGTTCATACTCAGGAAATCAATTTGTTCAATAATTCCTGTTAGGCACAGAATAGAACAGGGGGAGATGCATAACTCATCATGAAATTTAAAAATGGAAGAAGTTTATAGTTTTATATCAGAAAACATTTGAACGCATGTAGTGCAAGAATGCTACCATGACAGTGAAAAGAGAAAGAAGACATAGATGAAACGTGGCACGTTTTCATTCTTAACCTCTCATCTGATTTTCACTTACTATTTTCACATCTTCTAGGGCCTTCCTCATTGTTGAAACCAGGTTCCCCACACTAGACGAAGGTCATTGCCTGCCCTCAAAGGCTGCCTTAAATGCTTTTAATGTCTTGGTCTTCAATTGGTCCACCTCGTCTTCCAATATGTACTCTTTGCTGTGTTTCTCTTATTTTGGAAAGGTGGGAAGAGATGAAGAACAAAGACACAGTCCTTCCTCTTGGAGCTCATCCCGTTGCAGAAAATGCAGCCATGGAGCCAAGTGATTAGAAAGACAGAATATGGACGCACAGAGTGCACAAGGCCAGGTTCTTTGGAGTAGGTGTATCTTGATTAAAATCCCTCACTTTTCAGAGAAACAAAACCAGATATGAGTAAGAGTCCCTTACCTCTTCCCTGCGAATTATCCTGCACTGTCTGATCCTCCGCTTCCTATTTCTAAAAGGGAATAAAAAAAGCCTATGTGCTTACTGTTCTAAAGATAGAGAAAATAGCATGCAAACACCTGAAACTTGGAAGATATTAAGAAACAAATGCTTCTAGCAGTGTGAAGCCACTGCTGTGTCAGTGAGCAGTTTTGAATTTTCCTTGTATTTGTTAGAAATCTGTTACATATTTTTAAGTAGGAGAATGACAAGGCGGAAAGATTAGTCTGGCAACTGTGAACAAGAGAGATGGGAGGTGCAAGAACCTGGAGATCAGAGGGAAGTTGAGACTATTGAAATAGTTCAGGCATGAAATTAAAAAGAACCTGAAAGGAGGAGAGAGAGCAGGCATCCCAGGTGACTAGATTGATAAAATGGGGGTGGCTCTAGGAAGAGATGAATGGCACTGCTTCTGCAGAGGAATTGGTCATGATACCCTTCAGGGCGAGGAGAATTAGCATTGTTGTACATGCGACAGTGGCTCACCCTAAATTCTAAGTCTTTTAAAAACTCTAGCAATTATTTAAGTCAGAAAACATTTCCTCATTTTGTAGACAAATCAAAGGAAGGAAGGAAAGAAGGAAGGGAGGAAGTTGGGAGGTAGGGAGAGAGGCAGAGAGGGAAGGAAGGAAGGAAGGAAGGAAGGAAGGAAGGAAGGAAGGAAGGAAGGAAGGAAGGGAGGGAGGGAGGAAAAGAAAACAATTAGAAATTTTAACAAACTCGCTGGAGAATGCTTGGGTAGAGAGTTAAGTAAGACTCAATGCCTGGGCTTTTTTCAGCAGCATGTATGAATCATCTATTACACTAATTTCCTTCAGTGTTGCAAAATGATGGTTATGATAAAGACAGCTGTAAAGGCGAAGACAAAGATCTAAGATTGCAAAAGGCAGCACGCTAAGCCCCTTCCTCCCCAAGAGGCCACTCCACTGCTCACATGTGGAGAACACGCAGGTCAACCTGTGGGAGCCCAGCTTCTGGCTCTCCCCTGGACCACCCTCATACGCACACTGACCTACATACACACTTCATTCTAAGCATATTCTTCAGAAATGAAAATTAAACAATATTCCTCTTCATTTTAATTAAAATTCAAATACTCTCATTTGTGTTGAGAAGTTGCTCTCAGACATTAATTAGCATCAGCAGCAGTGTCTCTTCATGTTTTTTTTTTCCACAGTAGGTTTTGTGATTAACTTTTGCTTCCTCATTTCATAGATATTAAGTAGTTTAAACATGTGAATACCTTGAAACTTTGACAAGCTGTAGAACCAAAGCATAAGCTGAACTCACTCCAGGAGTCTGCACGGGAATGTACACAGCACGCCTCTGTCATGGAGAGCGCTGAGTCACCTGCCCCCTCGATTTACTCCCTGAAAGCATTAATAAAAATAGTTACACTGCAAGGCATTTGAACATTGGAGGAAAATTCCTGTTTATAGATAACAGAACTAGTAGACCATCATGTGAAGATGGGGAAAAATGTTACACATTAAATTTAAAAATATCTAGCATTTATGGCGACAACAGAAATTAATATTCTCCATAGAATATTAATCGTAGCATATTGTGTTTATTTGGCGTTTGTGTAATTTTCTCAACTGTTGTAAAATAGAAAATAGCCATTTATTTTATCAAGTCATGATGAGATTAAAGGATCACCCTGATTAGCTAAATGCTTAGCAGCTTGTATGTATGTATATATGCATGTATGTATTTGGTACAGGGTCTTGTTACACAGCTTGGACTCTTAGGGATCCTCCTGTCTCAGCCTCCCAAATGCTGGGATTATAGGAGTATGCCACCATGCCACCATGTGCCTGGGTTCTGGGGCCAGCATGGAATGCAGCACCAGGAATCGAACCCTGACCTTTGCACTTCCAGGCAGGCGCTTAGACCACTGAGCTGTCTTCCCAGGCCCACTTTGTTATTCTAACTGAACTCTGACAGAACTCTGTGGCTTTGGTTCTCTGGTTTAATTTTAAACGGGAGTTTAAATTTATAGCTACTAAATTTTTATTCACAGTTTTCAAAATCTGCACTCATTTCTTTCATTGTCACCTCTTTTTTGGTAACATTTTGTACACACTTAAACACAGTGAACATTTGGTATATTATATATTAGCTTTTAATGTAACACAAAGTTCACAGGCAGGGAAAATGGCCATGTCCACTGGCCTAAGCAATAAGGAAACAGGAGATAGCACAGATCTATCTTGAGCTAATGTTAATATAGTCCTATTTTTCTTACATGGGAATCCAACACCTGAGGATAAGAATGAATGAGAAGATGAGTAAGTAGGGCTGCGGAAATAGCTCAGGAATCCAAGTACCTGCCTGGTAAGTGCAAGAACCCAGGTTTAATCCCTGGAACCACAGTGCCAGCCCCTGGCGCTGCGGAGGCTGGGACCAGAGGATCTCTACAAGCTCAGGCTGCATATTGAGAGTAAATAAATATAGCCTGTAGTAAATAAATACAGATTTTTTTTTTAAAAAAAAAACATGAAGATGAATAAGCAATTGTGTTAGTCAGGTTTCCTTCACTGTCACAAAAAACCTGAGATCATCATCTTATCAGAAATAAAGGAGCCTTTATTTTGGCTCACAGTTTCTGAAGTCCTGGTTCAGGACCGATTGTCTCCATTGTCTTGGGCCTGTGGAGAGGCGGTGCGACACAGTAAGGAGTGGAACTCGGTGGGACTGCGCCAGGTATGCATCACAAGCCAGGCACCTGCGTGCCGGAGAGAGCAGACATCCTTTAGTCCTCTTCTAAGTCACACACACCAGTGATGTAAACACCTCCCTAGGCTGAGCCTCTTCAGGTCTACCTCTTTGTAATAGCGCCACCGTGTGGACCAGCTGTTTACAACGTAGACCTTTGAGAGATTGAAAATTAACTTTATAGCAAGCAGTTAAGTAACAATTCTCGGAAATTTTAACAGAACAATATATATTATTATAGAGAAACAACACTTAGAGACGGAATATAAATATTGTAAAGGAAAAAGAAATGCTCGAAAACTGTCCTGAAACAGATGCCTACCTAAGGATATGATGGGTATGTCATGTGTGTCCCACACAATGTGGTATAATTTGACATTTGCATTTTCAGAGTTGTGGCAATTTGAGGAGTGCTTGATTCCTCAATCAGTGCTATGAACTCTTGTCCTATTTTGCAAGATTATATATGATGAAAAAACATATATGTATTCATCTCTGCTGCCTCTAATGATGCAGCTTCACTGATGTAACTGAAATAGTAACTTTTCAAATAACAAATGTTTAGAGACAGTACCCTAAAATTGTGTTAGCTTGATATATTATTATTATGTCATTAAATAATGGTTATGAAGAGCATGTGTAGGTACTAAGACATATTTAATACATGCTGTCAGGAGAAATAAGAACAAAATATTGTAATTATCCTGTACCTATTATTTTAGTATTTAAAATAGTAGTTGTATGAAAAATAGCTTGAAGCCTCTTATGCATATGATGCCAAGGTTGTGCTGTGGACATGGGATAAAATGACTATTTCCTCTTTATTTTTCTCTATGTTCTCTTTTATGGCTATGTAACGTCTATAATTTTATAATTTATTTTTTTAAAAGAAAACCACTTCCAAATTCCCCATCCAAATATGGAGAAAACAGAGCCATAGAAAATTAATTCTGGGGCTGGAGAGATGGCTCAGTGGTCTAAAGCACCTACTTAGAACAAGCTTAGCAAAGCATCAGGTACCGCGGTTCGATCCCCCAGCACCA
>NW_004524870.1:207714-208273 GCF_000260255.1 Octodon degus | reverse complement strand
TGTCTCTCTCAATGAATTTGTCATTTGTGTTGAGAAATGTTATGGATTCAAGGCTGTTGACTTTTATTCTGCCATGCTTCTGTATTTGTTTAATTTTAGGAGTCTATTGGTGCAGCTCTTTGGATTTCCATGTAAAGTCTCATGTCATATGTGAGCAACTATAATTTAACTTTTTTCTTTCAAATTCTCATTCCTTTTTTTCTCTCTTGTATACTTGCTTTTACTAATAATTCTAGAATTATATTGAATCAGAATGGTGATAGTGGACATCCTTGTTTTGTATTTGATTTTAGGCTAAAACTGTTTTGTCCATTTAGTGTACTGTTGGCTGTTGTTTTGTCATAGATGGCTTTTATTAGATTGAAATAAAGACCATCTATCCCAATTTTCTATAGTATTTTTAACACGGATGAGTGTAGGACTTTGTTAAAAGTGTTTTTCTGTATCTGTTTTTTTTTTTTTTTTTTTTCCAGAACCGGGGATTGAACTCAGGCCCTTGCGCTTTCCAGGGAAGCGCTTATTCCAGTGAGCCATCTCCCCGGCCCCTGTGTATCTGTTG
>NW_004524870.1:206102-207597 GCF_000260255.1 Octodon degus | reverse complement strand
AAGCGTGAGAAAAAAGAGGAACAAGAGGAAAAGGTAGAAACCGTGAAGGGTATATGTTTGGTGTAAAATCTACTCTGAGATGGGAGGAGGGTTGAGTAGCAAGAGAAACTTGACCCTGCTCCTACTGGTCATGCTAGCTGGGCTAGGAGAGTTGGACTCCCATAAGTCTGAGTAACCACACAAATCCACAAGTTAAAAGGAAAAAATGGAAATATTCAAAATATTGAGTAAAAGGACTAAAAAGGGGTCAACAACCTTAAATTTACAAATTTAGGTTGGGAATATCTTCTAAAATAATACAAGATAAAAGTTGAATGAGACATTTTGTCCATTAGGGTAAAAACACTTGTTGAGTACCTGTTGGGTTCATACAGTTAAGAAATGGAAGCCGGAGGTCCCTGAAAATGAATTAAAATTTTCAGCATAAGACAAACTGTTAAACTGTGCATGTATTTTTTCTTATAATGGAAATTTTTTAATGTGTGAATAAATAAATAAAACCAAACAACAAAACAACCAGCTATAGTAACAACACCCAGTAATAACAATGTTGTTTGTGATTTACTAGGGTGATGTGGGCAAGAGTGGACACTGGACAAAGTGCCGGATCCCACAGTTCCACTTTGCTCCAAGGAATGATGTGCCACAGAGGGCCAGCCACAGTGGTCACCCCTCTGGTGAAAGATCTCCCAACATAAAACCACTATGGTGTTACCCATCCTCTGAGCACTGTGTGAGGGCAGGGAAAAGTGAATTTGTATTTCCTCCTCCTCATTTATTTTCACAAGACAGCACTAGAAGAGACTCCTGAAGACCTCTGGGCAAGACCTGAAACAGATGTAGAGGAAGAAAGACACCCATACTAGAAATACAACTCTGCAAATGAGGATAAAAGGCTAGAGGAGTCTGAGTTCTTGACTGAATTTCCATTCAGATGCTAGAATAACTTGGGTGTTCACCGACTCTGGGGAAGGAGGGGAGCATTCCCCACAAGACCAAGTGTGGGCAGTCCTGAAAATCCATTCATTGACCAGGGGCAGATCTCTTCAGGTTTGGCTGTAGTCATAGGGGCTGAGAAGGCCACACTTAGAAACACTGGCATCTGAAAATTTAATCAGCAAAGCAACACAAAAAGTCTAAATTCAGAATGCTAACTGGCATACATTGTAAAAAATACAGAAAAGAGGGTTCATGGCATGCACAGCAATGCTATTTCAATATTCAGCTGTGGGAATCACAAACTCATTCTATAAATGATAGAGTAATTTGTTTGTATAAAAAAATTAAGGAAAATGAATATCTTGATAAGAATTAAGATCAGTATTTTTTTTTGGGCTTCCCTGAAAGTATTTATTTTTTTCTGCAAAATAGTCTTCAGCTTTATGAATTTTAATTTCTACATTGATTGATAAGATTTGGGAATTTCTTCAGTTACCTTATTGATCAGTAATGGGATATCACAATTATAATATTGCATTTTCAAATATTTAGTTGT
>NW_004524870.1:204953-206002 GCF_000260255.1 Octodon degus | reverse complement strand
AGTTACTTTTTGTTTTGAAGATCTAGATGGATTCATGGATTTTTCAGTTCCCTAGAGCCCTGAGAATTAGGAGTTCGGATGTTTATAGTTACGATGTGTGCTGCATCCATGTGGCCAGCTGATCTGAAGAGCGATGTAAATTGTTTTACAGGGTGATGCCCAGAACAAAGAATTTTTTTGGCCTATGGAGAGATTATGCTATCTACATAGAAAGTTCTAGAAGGAACTAGGCCTTAGAGCTTTATGTTGAAGATATTTGGTGAGCAAAATAAAACTACTGAGAGAGTTTTTATGAAATGAGAACAAAAAGGTGCAAAAGAACACTAAGAAGTAGCAAAAATTAAGAGTGTCACAAGAGAGGAACTGACAAACAGAAATAAAAGATTTAAGAAGGGCATAGGAGTAAAATCTCCAGAGAAGTTGGTGAGTGACACTCTTAAAAAGGAAAGGATTGGAATACATCTTTTATTTCAAATTTATAGCTAATGAGTTTCCACCCAGATATTTTATACTGTCTATCATTTGAAATTAGAATTTAATTTTATATTTTCTAGCATTTGAAAATGAAGTATAAATCAAGATAAATTGTAAACAACTTTAGGCCTGTGTCATGCTCGAAAGCATTAAGTTATAAATAAAAAGCCTTCTCTGAATGTGCCAAGATGACTGGAAGGAGATAAAAGCAATTTGATTGTTCTTTCTTTACCATAAAAGTCTAGTAGCATAAAGAAATAACTAGATATTGATTACATAAAGAATGCACAAATAACCTTGCTATAGCAATTCAGAGCATTCAAGGAGCAGAAGAACTTATCACCAAGTAAAAATAAGATAAAAGTATTAACTCTTTGATTATAATATCTTCAATTGCCAATTCTTTATGAAAATTCCATTGTATCTATTGATTCCACATGACCTATAAAATGATGGAATTACTGTGTGACCAAATAATAAAATGTTTTATTAGTTTCACTGTCCTAAATTATATCAATTCACTTTGCTTAAAGTTCAAGTAAAGTCTTAAAAAATTAAATATAAAAATGTAACCT
>NW_004524870.1:203666-204853 GCF_000260255.1 Octodon degus | reverse complement strand
CAGAAGTTGTTGACTTGAGCCTTTTACAGTTCAGCATATTAATATGGCTTTACTTTTTATACCTCGTTTTTATGCTTTTCTGCTGGATGGTTAAGACCAGAACAAGACCTATATAATAAGAAATGTAATTTTTGTATGTGACAAGGTCAGTCACATCCCCTCAGGATTTACTCTGAAACCCTGTACCACAGTTTGTAGATCCTTTGTCAGTATCAGCCACGTGGATAAGTCACAGCTATTGCCTGACCAATTTGCTCTCTGAGAAAGCCTGAGGAGAATGTTTTCTCTCCATGTGACTCTCCTGAGGCACACTCTATGTCACTGATCACTTTTTTCTGTGGCCTCATAATCTCTTTGATCAGAAAATTTGGATACAACTGAGTTACAGGATATTACAATACAGGTTCTCATATGTCCTGAGTCTCAATGACCATGAAAGACTAGAGCCATAATGTTGACTGTCCTTGCAGTCCTTCTTTTTTCTCATTTTTGGTTAGCAAACATAAGTTGTTAACCCTCCAGAAAAGAAGCTTAATGACATTATTACCTTAACGTAGGCAGTTGAGTTTAACCTCAGTATCTGTCTGAGCGTCAAACATCTTAAACATAACATTGGAACAGGTATTTTCCATCATTTTTTGATATCTTAAACTTTAAAACTTTACAGAATGTGAAGAAAAAAGTAAAAAAAATAAAAATAGGAATAAAACAATTACACACTTTTACACAGAAATTTAGAAATCTAAATTTTTTTCTTGTCACTTGTTTTCATTTATTACCCTTTTTAAAATAAAACAAACATTTACTTGAGAGACAGTATGGCAGTAATTGGTATGACTTGATAAGCAGCACATATTTAGAATACCAGAATGACATTCCTGGTACGACCCCAGTATTACACATTGCTATCTTCAGTGCAGTTGCTTAGTTCAGATATCAGCATATATAGTCAGTCAGGGTGAGAATCCTACCAATTAACTGCTAGTTTTAAAAACATGCTGAAGATTCTCAGGATCATTGCCTTAACTATCTTGGTCATGTAAATGTATGGCTTTGCCTCTCTCATGTTTCCTAGCGTTCCTCCTTGCCCTCTCTTTGTTGTTTAATCCTTAAGCTTACTTTCATTTCAATTGTGTTATAATTTCCTATTTGTTTTTCTTTTTATGAGTTTCTTTACTAGAGAGACT
>NW_004524870.1:200832-201856 GCF_000260255.1 Octodon degus | reverse complement strand
TTTTCAATTTTTTGAAATCCTCTACAATATGTTTTTTCAGATTTCTTAAATTTTCATTGAATAAATCTTTGACTGCTTTAGTTAGATGAATTCCAAGTTATTTCATTATTTCTGGTGCTATTGTAAAATGTACTGTTTCACTAGTTTCCATCTCGGTTGTTTGTTATCTGGGTAGAGGAATGTCATTGTTTTTTGGGTATTGACTTTGCATCCTGCTATGCTTCAGAATGTGTGTATTAATTCTAGTAGCTTCTTGGTGTAGTTTTTGGTTCTTCCCAGTAAAGCATCATGTCATCTGCAAATAATGATAATTTAACTTCTTCTTTACCTATTCTTTTTTCTTTTATTTTTCTTTCTTGTCTAATGTCTCTAGCCAATGATTCCAGAACTATATTATATAGGAGTGGTGATAGAAGACATCGTTCTGTTGCACTAGATCAAAGACTAAAAGATTTCATTTTTTTCCCATTTAGAATTATGTTAGCCATTGGGTTATCATAGATGGCTTTTATGAGATTGAAGTAGAGGTCATCTATTCCAATTTTTGGTAGAAGTTTGAACATGAATGAGTGTTGGAATTTGTTAAAAGCCTTTTCTGCATCAATTGAGATGGTCATGTGATTTTGGATTTGGCTCTATTGATATAGTGCATTACATTCATAGATTTGTGTATATTGAACCATCCTTGCATCCCAGAATGAATCTTACCTGGTCTTGGTGTATAATCTTCTTGATGATTTGCTCTATTCTATTTGCTAGGATTTTGCTGAGGATTTTTGCATCTATGTTCATATGGAGATAGGCCTGTAGTTCTCTTTTCTAGTTGTGTCTTTCCCTGTTGTTGTTTTTTTTTTTTATCATATAATACTTTCCTCCAGGAATGATATTGGGAGAATTGCTTCCTTTCCACTTTCATTGAAGAGTCTGAGGGGTATAGGGATTATATCATCTATAAATTTCTTTTAGAATTCAGTTGTGAATCCATTAGGACCTGGAGTTTTCTTTGTCAGTAGGGTTTTTTTTT
>NW_004524870.1:193103-200732 GCF_000260255.1 Octodon degus | reverse complement strand
GTTTAATACAAATTTATGAAATTTAAGCCATGAATATAAAAATAATACCCAAATTATGGAAGGTATTTTTCAATATCAGAACCTTGATGCAGAGTTCAAATTTTAAAGCTATGTTTGCTTAATCAATTACTGATTCAAGAACTGTAACTGTCTTTCATAATATAAGATATACTTAACTAAGAAGATCATCAGGCACGTAAAATATTTTTAAAAGTAAAAGTACAGATATCAAGGTAGAATTTCTGTCTTGTCCATTTCAGTGAAATTTTAACATTTGACTTTCCTTAATAATTGGACTCTTAAAAACCAAGGAATTTCATACCTCTTCACTGTCAGATTAAATCATAAAATAAGGGTGCATTATAATTTAAATTTCTGCATTACTATTAGCTGAAATCTTTATTTTTTTATGACAATTCATGAAGTTTCGATTTCAAAATTTTTTGATTTCACCAACAAGGTAGTATCAAGAGCAATTGAAATTATTCTGATATAAATGTATCTTGTTTAACTACTTTATTTATTTATTTATTTATTTAGTACAGGGTCTACAGGGTCTCACAACACAGATCTGATTCCTAATGATTCTCCTGTTCTCAGCCTCCCAAGCACTGGGATTACAGGCACATGTCACCACACCCAATCTCAATCATGTCTCATTGCATGCTGTGGGTGGGGTCAGCAGGGCTAGCCAGGGACCATATCCAGGTCCCTGTGTCTGCCTAAGCAGGTGCTATAATCTGTTGAGTTATCTGGCTGGCCCTTTTAGCTACATTTTAGATGAATTATTTCTGCTACAAAATGCAAATTTTTTTTCTCTCATATACTAGTAGAAGACTGCATAGTTATAACAATGCGAATAAAATCATGAGAAAGCAGGAAGAATTTGAACATATATATATGAGAGTAGAAATATTTGAATATGTCAAAATTTCAACAAAAATAATGAGGTAGGCTTAGAGGTTGCAGTTATTTACAGGGGATATAGTTATTCACAAATTCTACAGGCCAGAAAACTAATCCAGCAATCCTTTTATGGAGTATAGACTCAAAAGCAATATAAATAACTTTTAAAATACCCTACTTATGTTCATTATCTCTTTATTCCTCATAGCCAACACCCAAATTATCTGAGATGATTAATCTTAGAGGTTGATATGACTAATAGGTCACCAGTTGGAAAATTATTTCTGCTTCTGTCTGTGAAGATTCAAGAGAGAATAGGCTACTGGTTGCTCTAGTGAGTGGGGAAGTGGGCAACCCCCAAAGGGTTCAGTAGCACCAACCTAAGAAAAGATGATGCTCTCATTCTTGGAGTCAGGACACAGTGCTTCTGAGTTTGGGTTTCATCTGCAAGTTCTCCAGCCTTTGAATTCCAGAAGTTGCACCAGAATCCTTCCAGCTCTTACCGCATCCTGTTCTCATGCCTTCTTCTTCAGACTGATGGTTCTGTAGTCCTGGACTAGGCGATCTGTGCCACTGTTCCCATGGGTCTTTACCTTGTGAATGACCTGTCAAGGGCATGCCCTCCTCCATGAATGAGAGCACAAAGCCTTCATAAATTTCCTTTACGTCTGTCTGTCTCTTTATCTATTCATTTATTGGCTCTGTTTCTGAAGAACTGTGACAAATCTGGGGGTTTCTTTCTTTCTTTCTTTCATTTGTTCATTCATTAGTTTTTTTTTTTTTTTTTTTCTGTGTGGGTGTGTGTGTCCTGGAGATTGAACTCAAAACCTTGAGATTTCCAGGCAGGTGTTCATGCCACTGAGCTTTCCCTCTATCCCCAAATCTGGTGTTTAATGGACCAATGGATACACAGAATGTGGTATATAAAAACACTGGGAGACTACCAGCCTTAAAATAAAAATCCAACCAAGTGTATAGATATATGTTGCTTTGTTTTGTTTTTTTCATTTCTCTTCCTTTTTGCTTCTAATGTTTTTAATCCCAGAAATTGGGGTGCTCAGTATAACAAGTTTGAGTCTCACTCAATGAATATATACAATTTCTGTTAATTAAAATTCACTTTACATTTTAAACAAAGGTAATGAGTGAGTGGAAGCTGAATTAATTTAGGAAAAGAAAGGAAATCTAAATAAATCATGCTAAGAGGCACGTAAATTCAACCTTGTAAATTTACTATTAACTTCAAGGACTCTTAATGTTGAGTTTGGACAGCAAATCAGTTTGGGAGTAAACTGCTAATCAGTTCATAGTAACTTAAATAGGCAAACGAAAAATTGAGAGACAATTCTAAGGAAAATGAAAAATTATGCTAAATGAAATCTAGTATATAACTTGCTTCTTATTATCTAACAGTAATCTACTGGATTCTCTGTGATTTAACTCAAACTTATGATTTAGTTATACTGAGAGATTGGGAGAAAGAATGTATTTACCTTTGGCTCAGTGATAAAGAAGATTTGAACCTTCTCTTATATTGTAGGTAGTTAAAATATAATATCTAAAATCAAAAATCAATGACTAGCCATAAAAAATGACATCTTACAGCACAAATGACAGCACAAGAATGGACTTTCAGTAAGAATATAACTGTAAATAGAAATAAGGACTCCTTCTTCCTCCTGGAAGCTATTAAGTAATGAAAGCTTATCACAACTGTGTGTTCAGCAAGACGAGCAGACGCCATTACCCCCAGGCTTTGTTCAGAAGCAGCGGCTGCTAATGGCCCAGACATGAAGCAGAAGCCGCGCAGAAGGAAGCGGAGCCCGTGAAGCAGGGAAGAGAAGCGTGTGAAGCTGAGCGGCTCCGCAGCAGCTCCCTTCAGGAAGTCCCAAAATGCACGCCCGGATGAGAGTGAAGAAGCTCTAAGAGTAAATCCTGCATCCATATTCCGCTTTCTAGTGGCAAGATAAAAACGGATGAGTTGAGCCGACACAGATGTTTCGCTGGATAAAACACAATGTTGAAAAGCCCAGGCAATTTTGTGTTTGTTTGTTTAGCAGGAGGTAGTCATTCACTGAGGGGAGGAAAGAAAGAGCTTTTCTGACTAATCTGAACATGTTGGCTCCAACCTAGGTGCTTCTTATCCAGATTTGTTGCAAAAAGAATTCAAATCATCTGTAGTGAAATGAATAAAAAGACCTCAAATAAGTTAGAGTCACTGTAAGAAATAAAGGGGGTGACTATTTGTTTACAGAATATTTGATATGAAGTGTTGCCCATAAGCAAGTAAAATTTATACACTGTCTTAATGGATATAGAAAGAAAGAGACGGCTCTAATGAAACTTACCTCTTTTTAGGACAATGAAAGGAAATTCAGGAAATAGAAAAGAGGGGCTGGGGACTTAAGTTGGTGATGGTTCGTACTTAGTATGTGTGAAACCCTCCATCTCCCCCCTCAAGAAAACAGATAATATAATAAGAAATAGTAAATGAAAAAAATTTTAACAAAACATAAATTAAATAAATGAAAAACTTGGAAAAAGCATTTTGTGGAACAAGCACTGCACAAAATTCATTACAGAATAATGAACAAAGCATTGGGTATGTAGGAGTTCTTGAAAACATTATGAACAAAATAATAGATAAAGGTAATTCATTCACTTTCACAATATCTATTGTACCTTACAGGTTTTATTTACTCTTTCAAAGAAACTGCTCAAAAGGAAAGAACACCTGGGATGTTGGAAAGGAGAAAAGAAGGCAAAAGGGAAAAATTATATGTATATAATACACAAGATAGCTAAGATAATTGTGCTTCTAATTTGTTTATTGAAAGGAAGAGTTAATGCTTAAAATTTTTGACCAATTTCACATACTTATATCTGGTAATCTGAACAGCTACTTTGCAATATAACATTATAGTTAAATTCTTATGATAGTATTTTTTAAAATTCTGTATTGTTTCTAATATTTTGTTTTCTTTAAAATAAAAACAAAGGGCTGGGGAGATAGCTCAGCAGAATAAGCGCCTGCCTGGCAAGCATAAGGTCCTGAGTTCAATCTCCAGTAACATAAAATAATTAATAAATAAATAAATATTAAATTCAATTTAAAAAAATCACCAGTCATAATTGTAACTCAGCAAAAGAAAAAAATTAATGTACTGAACAAGTATTATTAAGTATGATTCTAGAAAATAATATTAAAGTAATGCATGATTTTTGAGTAGATATTTAAATTGCATACTAAATGCCATGGAGATCGCAGTACATAAATAAATAATAATTGGTTAAGTATATGTCGTGGAGAAACTGAAAGTAAACAGAAAAAATATATCCTAATAACATTACGAGACATAAAATATATAGAAAACATGCTTTGGACAGGAAAGCTTAAAGACATATTCATTTCTATGGTGGAGAAATACCAGGTTGATCTCATATTTCTACCTAAACTTTTGGGGGCCTGCCCCTTAGCTCAGTTCTTTAGGTGGCTGCTTCAACAAAGCATTCAGGCTCAGGTTGCTGTGGTTCGATCCCCACAACTCAAGCCATCCAAACCTGCCCTGAAGGCATTCGGAGAAAAAATAATAATAATGATAATAATCCTTATGGGCTGGAGAGATAGCTCAGCAGAATAAGTGCTTTGCCTGGCAAGCACAAGGTCCTGAGTTCAATTCCCAGTACCACAAGAAAAAAAAAAGTTACATCTACCTAAACTTTTGTGACACAGACAAAAGATAAAAGAAAACATTGTCACCTAAAACCCTGTGGTGAGGAAGATTAGGGAGAAAGTTGGAGGAGGAGAGCATGAATTAATAAAGCAATAATAAATTCTGCTTCTAGAAATAGAAGAATAAAACTAATAAAGGATTTAACTGAAATTCCAAAAATAATGCTAAAATAAAAAAAGATCAAGCTGACCCAATATTAGGAATGATAAATGCAGAAAACACTTTGCATATTAAAAGGCTTTAAAAAATACAAAATAGTATTTTCAAAAAAAATACAAACAATACGAAATTTCAGTAAACCTAGCGATAGGAATTCAACAATGGTTTCTGTATTACATGATGTTCTGTTCAAATTAGTTGTTCAAATTACCAGATATAAACATGTGAGATTTGTTTAAAGAAGAAAAAAAAAGTAAACAAAACAATGACAAAAAGGGGCCGGGGAGGTGGCTCAGTGGAATAAGTGCTTCCTTGGCAAGCGTAAGGGCCTGAGTTCAATTCCCAGTTCTGCAAAAAAGAAAAAAAAAAAAAGAAAGAAAGAAAGGAAGAAAGAAAGAAGAAAGAAAGAAAGAAAGAAAGAAAGAAAGAAAGAAAGAAAGAAAGAAAGAAAGAAAGAAAAACAATGCCAAAGAAGTTATAAAAAATTCAAAACAGGACAGAAAAATATCAGAATTAGCTGTTCCTTTCAACAGACCAACAGAAATTAACAATATCATTATCCAAACCATTCTGCATATATACCTAAATATAACTTTTCCCCTTCTTTCATTTGTCCTTTTCTTCATCCCTGTTTTTCCTTTCCATTGAACAATTTCTTTCCCTTTCACAGTGTCTGCTGTGCTTTTTAGATTTTAATTACTCTTTCAGGTTCTGACATGAGTGAGATAATACAAGGTTTGCGCGTATGGATCTAATTTATTTCACTCACCAGTGTAGTCTCTATCTACATCCATTTATCTACAAAAGCCTCGAATTTATCTTTTTATAGATGAATAATATTTTGTGTAAAAATATCATATCTTTAAAAATACTATGAAGGAAATGAATGAATCAGTCATCCCATCAATAAATATAAATGATATAAATTCCTGTATTAAAATAGCAAGTGAATTAGTGCACTGTCTTTTTGCTGAGCCATGGTATGCAGTGCCCAATGTTCGAAGAGAGTTTTAATTTAGGTCGTGGTTTTGGGGATTTCTGTCCATGGGTGGCTGGGTGTACAGCAGAAACTACATGAGCAAACAGTGTGGGGAGCAAAGCTGCTTAGTTCCCGGTAGGTGAGAAGCAGAGAAGGGGAGCCGTGCCAGAGAGGAACAGCCAGCAAGGGACTCGAGTTGTATGCAAAGCCACACTCCTCTGACTCACCAGACATGCACAGTGTATGCTTTGTTACCCTGTTTGGTGTTCCTCCTTCCAATGAAGTTGGAATACCTGGATTAATGGTCCCTATACATTTTAGAATGGGCCATAAGATGAAAACCAAATGCACAATAGCTACACAACAGCTACATCTACACAATCACATACACAGTAGCTACATCTTCAAAGTGTTCATTTTAAAAAGTGAAAACAAGGGCTGGCCAGATAGCTCAGCAGACTAAAGCTCCTGCTTAGACAGTTGAAGGAACCAGGGTTCAATCCCCAGCCTGCCATTCTGGTTCTGCCCCCTGGGGTACACTGAGACAGTGATTGAGACTAGGCATGGTGGGGCGCACCTGTAATCCCAGCTCCTGGGAGGCTGAAAACAGGAGAATCACTGAGTCCAATCTGTGTAGTGAGACCCTGTAGACCTTGTACTAAAGATACATTTAAAAAGAGAAAAATGAAAACTGAAAACAAAATACAAGAGGATTAAATTCAATAACAAAATGGAAAGAACCAGAAGAAATAGAAAAAGGGAAAAGGGAAAGGAATAAAGAAATAGTATTAACAGTATCAAGGTGAAATTTAGGTTAGGAAACCCTTATAGAATGCTTCAGAGCTCACAGATTTATGTGTTATATCTGCGTGCTCCCTAGCATTAATAGTTGCAAAAGACCCATGATTTAGCCTCAGATCCATTTTATCTGTCCATCTGCCGTGTTTTCTAAAAAAGTGTCTCTACTATTCTTTTGATCTCCATTTACTATTTCCTAACTCATTCATCTCTTTCTTTTGGTTTGTTTTGATTTTAATTGTCAATTTCATAGCACATACCTTGAAGAAAGCAACTGTAGTGGGAAAGATTTAAAAATTCTGATATATTTATTTTATTTTTACACTAAATACTATAGAATTTTAGGGTTAAAGAAGTCTCCTGTAGAACATGAAATGTGATAGAGATTTGAGAAATATTTGCCTGTCATTACTTCTCTTGTTTTTCTTTTAGTTGTTTTATTTCTTTTCTCTGGAAGCTTGAGAGATAGTGAATACCTGTTTATTGCTCTAAAAATGTTGATTCCTTCTAGTTAGTGACTTTTTTCATGTTTAACCCTTGGTTTTATTTTTACATTTAGAAGGATTTTTATAACAAATCTGCTTTATAATAAATCTTATTTCTGCAACTAGATTTAGGACAGTATTGAACAATGAGAAAGTTTAGTTTTCTTTGCTTCTATTGTATCTTTTTGAACTCAGGCTACAATTAAGCAAAGTTCAAATTTTGCCTGAACAGTGCCAGCCTAAGATGATGAGGAAGAATTGCAAAATTGCCTCTTTTCCTATTCTTGGATATTTTTCATCATCTTTATTTCTAGGTTCCATGAGATGAACATATATTTTAAGTTTCAAAATTAGCCTAAACAAATTTTATTGGCAAGCACTGTCATTGGCTGTATTAGGTACGATGGATTCCACGTGTGGAAGGTTAAAGTCTTAAAAGGTAATTTCACGATTTGGGCAGGAGTGGATGTGATGTATGTCACCAGGAATCACTGCTAAAATGTAAAGTATGGGTTGGCAAAAGTTTACTTTTCTGCCTTTAGAGTTCTCTCTCTCTCTCTCTCTCTCT
>NW_004524870.1:190502-192861 GCF_000260255.1 Octodon degus | reverse complement strand
TTCTTTCTTTCTTTCTTTATTTTTGACAAAACCAGGGATTGAACTCAGGCCCTTGCCCTTGCCAGGCAAGCACTTATTCTACTGAGCCATCTCCCAGCCCCTTCATATGATGTGTATCCCTGTGCATAAAAACGCACTTATCTAATAGTGTATTCTATTTTCTTCACTGTGAATTAAAAGTAAGTGCTCATAATAATTTGAATTCTTGCTATAAAACTTTGCTTACTTTTTAATGTTTTCCTCAATCCTCTGCATAGTTGTTCATTTTATTTAATATCACGACAAATGACTGCTTAACATATTGAAATTTAGAAAACACATTATGAAAAATCAAGAAGTCACATATCATCAGTAAGAAAGAGAATGACAAGGATACTGAAGTCAGAAGTCAAAATGAAGTAAAACAATGAGGATTTCTATGGATGATGATTTAATATGATTCTAATGCCATTATAAGACAAAAATTAAAGGCAATACAATTATTTAGCAAGTAAAGTTTTAAAGTACAAAAACACTATGGTTGATAAAGCAATAAACTTAGAAACTGCTGAAATATATTTATCAACATATGAGAATAACATAAAACTAAGAATTCAGATAAATGTAAGTTAAAGACACAGTCAAGTGATTTCCAAAATTATATAGCTACACAACACAAAAATGATAGGAGTGTTCTTGAAAAACAATTAGAAAAAATTATGAATTCTTGTCATCCAAAATTGATGATTGAAAGCCACAATATTACCTAATTCCTTCATTAGCAATATAGTTTTAAACAAGCATTTTCTTTTAAAATATTGGCTTGTAGTACTCATAAGTACAGTTAGTGCACTGAAGACAATATTTCTAAAGTGAAATCTTTTGCTCTAGGTTTTTATTTTTCTAATCTAGCACTCTAGTGCAAGTAAGAACAGTACAGATCAGGGAGAACCTGGTACCAAGACTGGAGCTTGGGTTTCTTACTGTGTTATAGATTATTGATTCAGGGAAAGCAAGTTCAATGTCATTATATTTAGAAAAAAAAAAAAAAAGAAACAAGGTTAAGTAATAGGCTTTAACTTGGCTGACAGACACAGGAAGATAAGAAATAGAGACGATGGGGTGATGGCCTAAATTTTCAAAGTGGACATAGGGGCAGATTCATTATAAGCCATGTGACTGTGTTTGAGCTGGTGACATGAATTCTTATGAATTCATGATTTTTCTGTGTCAAAGGAAGGCTCATAAAACAGCACACTTGTCAAAGTGCTAGGATCTTTAGAAATGGACATTTGAAAGGATTAATAGTATGTTTGAGCTTTAAGATGAATAAATGTAAGTAATATTGGTGTCAAGCACGTTAACAATATGAGCCTAGTGCTTGGCACAGTGGATTCCATACTGAATATCCAGATTTACCAACTCTGTAGGAAAAAAATGAGTTAAGCTTGGTATGAGGCTAAGAAAGTTAGCTAATGAATTGTTAAAAAAGTGTTATATATTATTTATAAAGATTTGTTCTAAATTTTTTGATGTGTGCGATTAGGCTACATGCTCCCATCTCCTTCTCCTTCTCCTTCTCACTTCCTGTATCTGACAATGTTCTGTCAAAACATTGACAGAAGCATGTCGTTTGCTCCTTTTCTTGCAGCTTCATTTTCCTCATATGTTGTTTTAATATTTTATGGTGAACGTCCTTATGGTGTTGTCATACCATGGAGCTTAATAAAATAGTGTTTGCCATGGCATTCTACCCAGCAAGCCTACTTTTCTCTCTCCTTTTCATCTGCTAATGCTTTAATACTTGCCTAACACATGTGCTGAGCACTCGTGCACTTTTTGTAATATTTGTAAATATTTTTTGTTCTTTTGATGAGTGAATGCGTTCCATACACTTTGAAAAGAGGTTGGAGACTTTCCATGTGGCTCATATATATATATATATGTTAGGTAGGGTGAAAAAAGAAACACTGCACGATTTTTTATGGATACTTTGGAGCGGCAGCTGCTGTTATCAAAGAATGTGAGACAGACATTAGAAGACACTGACATGTTGAAAAACCTTTAAAGCCTGAATTCCCATAATAACAGACAGAGACAGTGCTAACATTTTAGTCTTTATTGTGGGGTGCAATGCAGATAGGTAACAAGGAAAAAAGAGAAATAAATTGAGTAATGGAGGAAGGTAATAATGTGGCTGTATATTAACAAATTGGAAACATCTCACAGGAAACACATAGGTACTTATGTGAGTTAAGTCTAGAGTGAATGAGTGCTATCACTACTTTTACTTTTTTATTTTTTTGCCATAATTTTATTGATAAACAAATAGCTATGAGACAGTTTCATATCAAATCGGTAGGACAGTTTCAATAATTAA
>NW_004524870.1:166230-167652 GCF_000260255.1 Octodon degus | reverse complement strand
AAAAGTCAGTCTTGCTCTATGAAAGAAATGTAGGGTTCCTTATTTATAGAAGACCACCAGTTATTTGCTAAATTTTGCAAAATAAGACAACATAAGTTGATGTAACTTTCATGATTAAACTTTTATAGCATCTGAATACATATATATATTATATGTATATATATATATTTCAAGAACAATATGATTCAATTTTTCTGGTGATTTTACTTCAGTTACTAATGAAAAGCTAATTAAGATATTTTGTCCATACAAAGAAATACACTGCCAAGAATTAGCTGTATCTTATCTCTGAGCTGCTTCCATCTTTTTTCAGATTCAAGCACAGTTATAACCTGTAGTTAAATACAATTCTTTTCAACCGAGTGATCAATATCAGCATATTTGAATAAAGTAAAATATATTCCTTTTAAAATTTCCCTCTTGCTCATTGCCTTACTTTCATGATATATTCATCTGATCACTAAAGTGAAGTACCTGAAGCTTGGGGATATGAAAACAGGTTTATTTAACTTACAGTTTTGGAGGCTAAAAGTTGCAGAGGCAATCTCATGCATTCAACCTCTAGTAAAGGATCCTTGGCTGGATCACACTGTGGCAAACAACATCATAGCAAGAGCATGCGTGAGAGGAAAAGGTCACATGAAAACACAGCAAACCAGAAGACTATAGATGGCTAGGCTTACTTTCTTACCACCACATATAACCTTCTTGTAGGAATTAACCAGGGCTGCATGAGAACTGCACCAGTTTCTTCCAAAGGCACCTTCCACTGATCCAATTTTATCATCAGGCTTCATCTCTTATCGGTGCCAAACAACCTGTCAATATCACCACACCCTGGACCAGGTTTCTAACACATAAACCTTGGATGTCATGCTCAACCTACAATGAAACCATAGAATATGTTGTGAGAAGAACTGAACTCAGTCACACTAGTCACTGAAATGAGTACATTTCCAAAGCTCTCTTAGTGAAGGGACCTGCATTAGAAATTATTGGAATAAAAATATGTATTAAGTTTACATTAGGGGGCTGGGGAGGGGCAGTGGAATAAGCACTTCCCTGGCAAGCGTGAGGGCCTGAGTTTAATCCCCGGTTCCGCAAAAAAAGAAAGAAGAAAGAAAGAAAGAAAGAAAGAAAGAAAGAAAGAAAGAAAGAAAGAAAGGAAGGAAGGAAGGAAGGAGAAAGAAAGAAAGAAAGAAAGAAAGAAAGAAAGAAAGAAAGAAAGAAAGAAAGAAAGAAGAAAAAAGTTTACATTATATGCTGTGCATTGCTACAAATGCCAATCTATGCATGTAGAATTTATTTTTATTAATTATATATGCATCACACTTTTGGTATCATATTTACAAATCCATTTTAAAAATAAAGAAACCAAGGTGGAGTTTCAGTACAGTGAGTGGGAGTGGTGATACAATTGTT
>NW_004524870.1:163781-165421 GCF_000260255.1 Octodon degus | reverse complement strand
ATCCATAAAAATAAAAAAGGAAAATATAAATAAGACATGGACACATTCTTATAAATGAAGCAGAGATTAGTGTGAAAATTCAGAAGCTACGCTGGCTCCAGCTGCTGGTGTTACTTGCCTACAGATGGTGCACATCAGAAAGACTAATGGAAGAGGAGTAGCACAGAGACAGCTCCAGTTGGTAGCATACCAAGTGAAAATTTCCCCTCTACCAAGACCCTGCTTTCATAGGAAGCAAAAACCATGAGAAAGCTTTGGAGTAGCGTGGGGAAGGATGTAAAGCAAGTCATTTTAGTTCCTTCTCATTGTGTATCTAGGAATCCCTCACCTGCATGTTGCCTAGACTATTCACACTTGACTGAGAACTTGAATTAATCTAAGAAGGTATATAAGAAAGAGGGTTGTCAGCAACCATAAAGTGAGCACAAGACTTGTAAATCTATCCAATAATAATTTCACAGAATCTCCTAGAGTAGTTTATTTCTAGCACACCTTAATTTGTTCATAGACATGCTGAAATAGTTCATCCTTCAATTATGACGTAAAAATCTATGAAGAGAAATGTGATTTCAATTTAATATCTGACCTAACACATTGTTTTGGAGTTAGTTTACATTCTACACGGCAATGCAGTATATAATACATACCTTTTTATGAAAAAAAGATTTAATCACATACATGTTTCACCTTTTGATCATCATAGCAAATTAGAGCACTGCTCTCCTTTCCTTATTACTTTAAAGAAAATTTCTACCTTTTCAATGCACATATAGCACAGATTTGTGATCTTTAATCCAAGATTTCTGTTCTTCTGTAAGGAAAAAACTGTTTCACTAGAAAAAGAATTGTATAATACATATATTGAACAGTATAATACTTATACAATAAAATTGAACTTAATTATTGAACACAATTAACTTGTTTTAAGTTACTAACTTTGCTAGTGAACAGCTTGCACATTTTGCTTTGCTTTGTCTGTGTGTGAGAGCTTATTGATTTGAATGGTGCTTACTTAAATGAAACAGAAAAGAGATTAGACAAAATTCTCTTTATATTTCAAAAAGAACTGGGAAATTTCTCCCTTCTTACCCACTATATGTTCTTCTGGTAAATGTGTTCTTTGACCTCATATTAAAAGGTAAAGAGTAAAATAGACTGTTACAGGGATAAATGTAGAGTATAATATACATGAGAATAGTAAGTGTGTCCTTTTCATTTGGATAATCATCAGGTAAAGTCCTTGAAAGTAAAACACGTTATAATTTAGAGATGTTATAAACAATTTTCCCAAATTGATGGTAGCAAGCAAAGGGCAATGTGATTCATTTTGTTGCTATCTGAAAGTATCTAGTGCTCCTTAATGATACTCCCTGCTGGTGTTTCAGAATATCAACATGCCAAGTGACCCTATAAAGTTTATTTCTTTATTTCATGAGAAATCTTAGACATTTCCAACAGAAATGTATATTATATGAAGCTCCTGGAGCAACTGGATTCAAATGTTTCATCTATATTTAAAGCCATGCTTGGAATTATTCTCAGTGTGTTGATGGTGGTCACAACTGACTATCCAACATACAATCTTCATCAGATATTACCTATGTTTAGATTCTTTCTTTCTATCTTTTTTCTTTTTCTTT
>NW_004524870.1:161414-162276 GCF_000260255.1 Octodon degus | reverse complement strand
AAAGGTTCCTTCTAAATCAAAGCCATAAAATTACATTCACAGATACAGTGCTCTCTTCTAGAACATTCCACATGATCATTCCTCATATTTGTGTTGGTACAAAAGTACTAAATAAGAATTTGGCACCTAAGTCCACACTATATAAAATAGGTATAGAACTTTGGTTAGAGGCCTGATTTGGGACTGGGCAGTGGAACTTTGGCAGAGAAACCGGAGCAGCAAAACCAGGAGCAGACTATCTAGCCAGTAGGGTACAGTGGGATCATTTGCAGAGGTTGACCCGGTAAGCTGAGGCATAGTGCTAGGCCCACTGTGGCTAGCCCTTGACCCGGATCTGTGGAGCATCCTCTTGAGACAGACATGGCAACAGGTAACCAGGGTGAATTACTCTACTTGGACCACTCTAGGTAGACTGTAGGTACATCAAGGGGAGGTGACTAGACAGAACTTAGGGGAACTAATTTTAATACAAATTCCCAATTTAATATCTACTTAGCTATACAACCATAACGTTTGCTCACATGGTCTAAAATACAAACCCATTAGTTACAAAAGTTGGTCAATTGCTGAATCTCAGTACCCATTATTAGTGCTGTTAACTGTATTACTATAAATACAAAACCTTATCTGCCTTAACCACATCTTCTCTCTTGGGTAATAGTATCAGGAGATGCTTAGGTAATAACCTCACCAAAGCCCTATACCAAAGGACAGAGGACAGCGCAAAACAGAAAGTAGTATCTTAGTTTCAATCAATAGAGAGAGTAAGGGCTAATCAGACAGCTCGGCACATTAAAGTACCTGCTTAGGCAGACTCAGGGACTGGGGATCAATCCCTGGCATGCCATGCCAGCCCCACACC
>NW_004524870.1:160234-161224 GCF_000260255.1 Octodon degus | reverse complement strand
AAAAATAGAGAGGTGAAAAACTTGGGACACACACAAAACAAGAAGAGACACCTAAAGTACAGTCTAAAAAGAGGCTCTGATCAGAGTAATACAGCTAACTACTATCAAACTTTCACAAAAAGTATTAAAGAAATCAAAATAAAGAGTTCTCTCTGAATATAAAGTGACAAAGAGAAGGAGCAATGGCAATTGCAGGCCCTGAGCCTACCCAGAACAAATACAGGAGACACTAGCCTAGAAGAGATTGGAAGTCACACCCCTGAAATATTTGAAATAATAGCTTCTGAGATGAACAAACAACTGCAACTTATAGAATAATACAGATCAGAAATAATAACATCCAAAGTAAATAAACAACTGCATAAGGCTTCAGAGGAAATCAGATCAGAAATAATCTTGAAAGTAAAAATAGAAATGGCAACTATAATGAAAGAATTGCTAACTGTTTCTAAAGAAGACACTGATTAAAAGATAGAATACAAACAATGATGGAAACCTTCAATGAGCAATATAGAAAAGAGACACAATGCATGAAGCAGATTCAAAGAAGTATTCAGGATATTAAAAACTCGATTAAAAGTTGGCAAAACCATCTGAATGAAGGTGCAGATAGAGGACCAGAGGTATAGCTCAGTGGACTAAGCACTTGCTTAGGTAAGTGCAGGGGCCAGGGTTCAATCCCTGGCATCACATGCCTCACCAGCCCCACCCCCAGGTAAATTGAGATGGTGATGGAAATCTATATCTATAGATATCTACATCTGTTGATCTGAGCAACAGATGACAATAAAAATAGATAACATATCAATCATTATTAATCAGCTATTCTTGTTTTGAAAATTTGTAACACACATATTGTTGCATGTTACCCTCTTTCTATCTTTGTTTCTGATTTTTTGTTCTTGCTTTTGTTTTTATTTTTCAAAATAAATTAAATTCAAAAAATTTACAGTGCAATGAAGAATTCAGATAAATCAGAGGGTTATTTAT
>NW_004524870.1:146607-158929 GCF_000260255.1 Octodon degus | reverse complement strand
GTCTACCCTAATGCTCAGAGTGACTGAGCCCACAGAGTCCAGAAAGCTGACAAAGAGCCATGGAAGCTCCAGAGATGGTGCAAGAAGTGCAAGAGGGAGCTATCTAAAAGTTCATAATTGTCAGAGAACCCAGAGCTTGAAGGTCACTGAAAGGAGCAGAGAAAAGTCCCATCAGTTGTTCTGAGGAAAATATAGCCTGTGGAGCTCAATGGACAAATGTCAGCAGAGCTCGAATTCGGCAGCGTGCTAACTCTGTTCAAACCTATGCAGCCAACATAGAGACAGAAGGGGCAATCTGACTGTATTCTGAGACCCTTCATTACTAAAGTGTGGTAGTGGAGCTTAAGAGTATATGCAACGTGTTTATGTGTGGACAAAAGTTTTCATAAACCTTTGGTCTCCCCCCATGAAGGATTCCTTTAGGTCTTGCAATGTTGGACACTCGCAAGCAGCATGGCATGATGCTCTGGTTTCAACAGCCACAAAGCTGGTCATGTTTTCACTTGTTTCCTTTTCTTTACTTGTCTTTGTGACCTTCAAATAAACTTCCAAAGCTTTTCTATTTCTCTTTTTAGGTCTAATGAAAAAATGATATTAAAATATATTTTTGCATGCTCTCTTTTTTGTTTTTATGCTATTTTATTTCATTTTATTCTACTTTTCCATTATTTTTTTATTTTCTTCACCTTACTAGCAGCCTACACTTGACTCCTACTACTCTTTGCCTTTATGAGATCTTGAAAAAGGTGAAAAGTTTCTTTAGACATTTCAGTGTTGGTGTAAGACTGGTTCTTTTGATGTTCCTGTTAATAGTATTTGCTCTCTCTTTACACATCAGCGATAGACACTGAAGCCAATATTTTGATAAAATTGAATACATGTGAAGGTGCAAATTCTACACCTTGACTGCTGTTTTTAAAAACCTGATGGAGATTTTTAGTACAATCCCCTCAACCATTCTGTATATATACTCACTTTTTCCCCACTAGCTTTTTTCCTATCTTTTCTCCTTTCTCTCCTCTTTGTTGTTTAATTCTTAAGTTCCATTTTTTTCGATTATACTGTATCTGTCATACTTTTCAGGTTTTATTTCTTCTTATGGTTCTAGTTTTTTTTTTAAATTAGCAGTTAATTTGCAGAATTTTCAACTTAACTGACTCTGTATGCTGATTATCTGTGAACTAAGCAACTACATCGAGGACAGCAATATGTAATACAAAACCTATGATTGACTATCTGTCATCTTGGTTTTCTAAATCTGTACTATTCCTAAAGTCATATCAATTATTCTCCTTACAATGATTTTTTAAAAAGGTAATAAAAAACAGGGACAACAAAAATTTAAGATTTCTTGAAAGTAAGCAGCAACATTCAATCATATGTCCAATCTTTCATGACTATATCTGTTAATCTAAGCAACAGATGATAAAAATAGATAATAGATCAACCATTGTTAATCAACTATTCTTCTTTTGAAAATATGTAACATATATATTGTTGTGCATTACCTTGTTTCTGTCTTTGCTTCTGATCTTGTTCTTGCATTTGTTTTTACTCTTCAAAATAAAATAAAATTATAATTTGAGTAGATTTGAAAATACTGCATGCTAGAACCTGTGGGGTGGAATAATAGCAGTTTTAAGAAGGAGGAAGGTCCTGTGAGTTCCTGCATTAGAAAAACAGAGCAACTCCAAATATATACCAAATGATATACCTCCAATCCCTAGAAAAACAAAAAAAAAAGTTAATACTTAAATTCTCTTTCTTTTTTTACTTTTTTGGTCAGTTTTGTATGATTACATATGGTATTCTGAACAACTAATTTGAAGACAGCAATATGCAATATAACAACCATTATTGAATTCCTAGCATTTTGTTTAGTGACATTTTCTATCATTTCTAATTTTTTACGATTTTATTCTCTTTACAAAAACTCATAAAAAGCAATTATAAAAATCAGAGAGTAATTTGGTAACATTCATACTAAAAATAACATACTACAAAGGATAAATAAGTGTGAAAAAGTTGATTCTTTGAAAGGATAAATATTTTCAATAAACTGGTAGCAAAATTTCCCAAAGGAAAGAAAAAAAAGGACTCATATCAGTCTAATAAGAAAGGAAGATTTCAAAATTATGACAGCCACCACTAAAAGACAACATGATTTGTGGACTGAGTTAAGGATGAAGTTCAAGCATCCTTAACTCATAGGAGTGGTGGGAAAGATGGGGAGATAGGTAGGATAGAGCTTCAGTGCTGTAGCCTTTCCTCGGTGGCCCGACTGAAAACTGCCTTTTCTCTAGGGAATAGCTTTTGTGATAGCCAATAATCCTTAGAGGGAACTTTTGAAAATAACACAAGGAAAAGATCAAATTCCTCAGAAACTCATGGTTTTATTATACATGTGCAAAGCTTACATTGCTAGATTTAAATTTCCACATGATGCTATAGATCTATTATACATCACAGAAATTTTAGAAGTCAATTTCTGCAAGTTATTTTTTATATCCTGTTTTCATTTTCAGAATAATATCTTTTATGATAGAAACTTTAAGTCATGGGAAAACCAAAAAATATATGGCTGCCAACTTTTTAAAAAAGAATTTGGTTGTTACAGGACCTAACCACACAGCTCAGGCTTGTCGTGATCCTCCTGTTTATAGCCTCCCAAGTGCTGGGATGACAGGCATGTGCAACCACACCCAGGGGTGAGGCTGGTGTAGCGTGTGGTGCCTGAGATTGAACTGTGGTCCCTGTGCTTGCCTAAGCTTGCCTAAGGAGGTGCTTTAGTCTGCTGAGCTATCTTCCAGCCCTGCCAATGTTTTTTAAATCAGATTTTCATTTTATCTTATTTCACAATGATCTCTTTCTTTTGTCAAAAGTAATTTTGTTTATTGTCAAGAGGCTGAAAGTTCCCAGGATAAATTATGCAATGAACTATTTATCTTCACTATCTGGCATTATTCCTTCTTTATTTCTCTTGTTTTTTTCTTTCTTCCTTCCTTTTTTCTTTCCTTCCCTCTTTTATCCCTTCCTTGCTCACTTGTTGCCTGCCTGTCTACCTGCCTGCCTTTCTTCCTCCCTCCCTCCCCTCCCTTCCTCCCTTCCTTCCTTCCTTGCTTCTTCTCTTCCTTCCTTGTTTCCTTTCTTTCTTCCTTACTTCCTTCCTCTCTTCCTTCCTCCCTTCCTTTTTTCTTTCCTCTTTTCTTTATTTCCTTTCTTCTGTCTTTATTGGAACTAGAGACTGACCAAGGGAATCACACATGCTAGGTACATGTTTAACCATAAGCTATATCCTCAGCCTCCATATTTGGCATTGGTTTGTTTATTCACTCAGTAGGCATTAAATTAAATACCTTCAGGTACATGACTGGCCATGCATTTAAACACCTTACAGTAAAAAGGAGGAAATACATAAACAGATGGTTGCGTAGCAGTAAAGACAATAAGCTGTTACAGTGAGAGCCTCTATAGTGAGAGCTGTTGGCCTTGATAAAGAATTAGAAGTTTCCTGGGGCTCAGAGCCTCCTTATTTATCTTTGCATGTCTGACAAGACTTTGGTTTCTGGAGGGCACACCATGTGCATTTTTTGAATGAACACATGAATAAAGCAACATAGGAATCAGTTTTTTTTTCTTGTCATCTAAAACCTTCAATCACACAGACATAAAAGCCACTACATATTCTTTAGTACTCTCAGAACGTCACTAATTTCCCTTTCATCCCATGCCTAGTGCCTTCTGTATCTGTCCAGTGGATCCATTCAACACTTTGCTTTTAGTTTATGGACTCCTTGACTTCTCCACATATTGTTGGATCCTTAGTCCTTTATGCCTTTCCTAGTATCCTTTTAGGGTGTAATTTTCTTATTTCATTATGAAAATTCTCATCTTGAATGCTACCCTAATTCCCTTATCCTGTTCCTTACCAACTTCTGGAGAAAATCACAAATTTGGTTGTTCTTATTTTTTTCCATTTGATACAAGCCTGTGCTTGGCAGGGTGAACTGTTTGGAAACACAAAACAAACACACTGTCTGGCCCCAGCTGAGCCCTTCAATCTCCTGGAAATTCTACTGCACCTTTTTACTCCATGCGTGTTCCTAATCTCCAAGGTTTTTCTTTTATGTCTTTTTAAGATCTAAAACAAAACTTCAACATGCACTTTCCCTTTATAGGTCAGCTCATAATTTTATCTCATTCCACAGAGGAAGTGGAAGAAACTGCAAGATTTGATGGGATTGCTAAATCAAATCAATTGCCTGTCCCAATGCACTCTGTCTCCCCTTTAAAATTATGGTGTGTGATGTGCACTTGGTTCTTAGGAAAAATGAATCCCGTTTTTCTCTGAATCATACCCTTGCTCACATGCAAATGTTCTCCAACAACATTGACTCCTCTCTAGAGAATCATTTCTGTCATCTTTTGCAATCATCCTTCTGAATTCAAGGGGGATTTGTTCTAGAGTCCTTCATGGATATCAAGTCAGAGGATACATAAACATTAAAAAATCATGTAATATTTGCTTATAACTTGCATAATCTTATATATTTCCAGTAAATTCTATATACCTTATCATACCTATTATAAAGGAAATTGTAAAGAGCTCTCTACAACTGTTAAAAAAGTAATGACAAGACAAACATGTATATGTATTTAGCACTGATGTGATATGTTCTCAAATCAATCCACCATTAGTTGAATCTGCACAAAACAATTTTACAGATAGGAAAGACGGACTGTAATAGTCTATCCACTGTGAAGATAGACTGTAGAAACAGTTTTGTTCTCACATCTGACTCTAAGTAAACCTATTTATCATTTTATTAGGAAATTATGTCCTTCTGGAGTAAGTTTGCTACAAAAATAAGACAAATTCCTGTTAAATATTTAGGGGTATTGTCTACATAAAGCTAAGGCTGCATATTAGAACTTTACGCTTTTTAACTGATGTTTCACATTTGCTTTTATGTTTTTAGAATAATGAGCACAAAATACAGGCTGACACTCAAAAAGAAACTGGGACTCTGCTTTACAAACCGCTAATTAGAATAGGACAGAAATTAATAGCATGTTTCATTCTTTCTCACATAAATATCTCTTTATTAAATGAAGCTCACAAAACATGCACTTTGACTCTCTGAACCTCACTTTATCCTTTCCAAATGAAAAATAATGCCAATCATTTTTCTTTCTTTACTGAGCATTCCAAAGAATTGATTATTTTGCTTCTGAACTTACAGTTGTTGCAGCTTATCTGAACAGCTCTCAGAAACTTTTTATTGAAGTCTGAAGTAGTTAGAAAATTACTGTTACTTAATCTCCTGAAATACTCTTGGCTATTTTTTTTCAGCATATGCCATGCTAACAAATAGCCAGCAATTTACTAGAAAATTAGTATCTGACTACTAGAATAGACTTATACTGGCCAATAATTCGCTTTTGAGCTTCTGGTAGAGCGTAGATGTCTCTGTCTAAGCAGCAAAGCCAATTCACGAGCACATTATAAATTACTAGGGATTTCCACAGTGCTCAATAATGCTGAGCAAACGTGAGTTTGAAAAACGTTCAAGTAATGCTATAGGGCCACAGGGAAGCAATTTAAATCAGAGGACATAAAATCTTTAATTCAAAACTGGCATTTAAATTAACCACTAAAAACAAACACATGCAAAAAACACAAACAAGCAAACCAGTTCTCTTTTCTTCCATTGTACAGACAGCTCTTATGTATGATCCCTGAAAGTTAACTGTTAAAGTGCAGAAACAAAGTAGAATGATTCTAGAACATAACCCCAAACAACATAAATTTAGCTTCCAGGGCTACTGTACAGGATAGTATATCATTATGCAGAGCAAGCTGTGGCCAAGACAGGCTTCCGAACTGGGCCAGAATTTTGGTTCACAGCTCCATTACAGAGTAATGAAACACAAGTAATGTCTGAGTAATAAAACACAAGTCAGTTAATCATTTGGCCTCAAATGAGGATAATTTTTAACTACAAGTGGGTTATTGCATGCAATGTGACATAACCTCTTTTTTCTTAATTGAGAAATATTCATTTTTAAAATACAATATCGTGTGTGTGTGTGTGTGTGTGTGTGTAACCAGGGATTGAACTCAGGCCCTTGCTCTTGCCAGGCAAGCACTTATTTTATTGAGCTATCTTCCCAGCCCCTCAATATCATATTTATTCATAGGTCATGTTGGTTATAATTTATTACACAATTAAAGTCAGGACATTTTGATCTAATTATTGTATTATATTCAGTACTTATAGCTACAGATATAATTAGTCATTAGATGATAAAAAACCAAATTCATCAGTGTTGTCAGACCTGATAATCCAGATGTTTGTCATTCGGTTAAGATATGCATTATTTGAATTTTAGAGATAATCTCCAGAACACACAATGGTGTATAAATTGTATTTCTCCTTATTACAGAGGGAGGAATCAACAGCCAACATTCTCCTTCACACTCAATGGAAAAAATAGTAAAGTCTAGCACATACAGCACTAGGTCAGAATAACTCAATTACAGTGATTTTTAGAATATAGAATTTTCTGCACCACTCTAATGTATCAAAATAGTATCTCTGGAATTGAAACAGATGGACTGAATTCAGAGATTCTCTCATTATTTTATGGATGTAAAAGTGGAGAAGTTGTGTGAAGAGTAGAAAGCATTGCAAAACCAATACATGGCACTGAAGTGAACTGCAATAAAAGACAAAGATGGTCAATTCAAGCAAAATTTGAACTTTAGGCCTATGTGATCCTTAACTCCACTCAGCATCATAGAAGAGTTCAGCATTTATACAGATGTATTTTAACAATTGCTCTGGGAATACTTGGTAATTATCCTATAATTACTCTTTGGTTGTAGTTCTACATAACCGATATTATGCCTTTTGGTAGCTTTCTCTAAACATCGTATCTTGGGGCTGTGTATCTCTCAGAACTGGAATATCCTACAAACAGTTTAAACTCCAAGATAATCATTTCCTTCTGATTCTAACTTAAAATATTTATTTGTATCTGCAATTATCTCTTTTCTTTCCTTTCCTTTTTTTTTTTTTTTTTTTTTTTTGCGGGGGGTGGGGGTACCGGTGATTGAACTCAAGTCCTTGCGCTTGCCAAGCAGGTGCTTATTCTACTAAGCCATCTCCCTGACCCCTTTCTATAATTGTGGCATGTTAGTTGGCTAGCTTCTCAGCCTACTTAACCCAGAGTCATATTATTTTTATAGCTATGGAAGCCTACAACCCATAACTGCATCCTCCTTCCTCTTCTCATCCACAATTCCTTTGGGCCACACACAAAAATACAGACACAAATGAGTAAGTGAAAGAAGGTAAATCTTAAAACCCTACCTCAGGAGTGCACAAAGGCCCACACTGCACCCAAAGACAAATCCAGGACAATCCTGAGAGAGAAAAAGGAAAACAAAAACCACAAACAGGGGACATAACCTTGATCCCAGACTAGAGAATGGAGGCCACTGGAGTACATGGTAGAAGGTTTGCAGAAGGGAAGGCTGAGGTTATCTCTATCAATCAATCAATGTGGATCCTTAACTTCCAAAAATCAGCCAAAAGGAAAAAGAAATAAAAAAGGCAGTGAGGACAATGGATAAGAAAACAGCCAAGCTGGAACACAATCCTAGGACCTACTAAGTATAGAAGTCACACTGACACCTAGAACCAGTAATTGCTATGTGATGATTTTATGTGATTATTAAAGTAATCATTTTTCAGATCCTGGATTAAAATTCTAATTCTTAGGCATGTGTGTCTCACAACACTAGGGAGGCTAAGGCAGAAGATGTCCTCAAGTTTGAAACCAGTCTGGGCTTCACAGTGAGTTTAAGGAATAGGTGCTTAGGTTGAGGTGAAGCTATCTTTGGAGTAGGTGAATTGACACTATGGAAATTTAAATTGGTGTATAGAGGCACACAGGGAGATTTTCCATAGAAAATGAAAGAAGAAGTCTATAGCATTATGCATGGAAGCAGAACAGATCTGTGTATTAGCACTGGACTTCTCTGAATAGTCCGAATGCCTCAAAACCTGGAATGTTCAGTTTCTCTGAAACTCTGTTCTGTCTCAGCTCTACAATGTTTATATATGAAGCAAACAAAGGTTTAAGGACCAAAAGAGAGAGTGATGGATTAAATATGATGGCAAAATTTGTCAGGTAGAAAGAGAACGTCAGTGACCATAAGTGACAGGTGAAAGCTAAGTGATCAGTTGGAAAGAAAAGAGGTGGGATTGAAAGTACACAGGAAAGCAGAAATAGAGAAGTATCCAGAACTAGAGTCCCTGGGATGGGTTTGCAAGTGGCTGAAAATAAGAAAGCTAGATGACATTCTGTGCAATGAGCACAGAACAGAATGATCATTCTCATCTTTCATAATCAGGAATATTTACATCCCAGAAAGTAGAATCAAAAGGAGACTCAAACTGAGATCACCAGACTCACTGATATGTGTTAGCCATCAGTGTTTGAAGAATTCCCTCCTCATACATTAGGGGCATGCCCTTCTCCTGCACCTTAGGTCTCCCTTAGCCAGTGAGATCCTGGAGGATGACATTTAGCCACATGCTGATTGTGGAGTGAAGGTAGCAATTAGGAAAAGTTTTCCCAAGAAATTGACCATCCAAGAGTATACATTTACTAATAGTGATATTTGAGGATTTGTCACAAAAGGACCAAGATATTCCTGAGTTTCTCTGTGGATGAGACTCACCAACGTATTAGTCACACTTCCAAGCCCTGAACTTTTTTAGTGTGCTTTTTAATGTTCTTACTTTAGCGTAAAGGAACACAAGAAAGATGAGAAAAAAATACCAAACTGTCATATAGAAAACTAAAAAAAATTCAATAAAGAGTAAGACATAACCTATAGACATGGGGGCTGGGGAGATGGTTCAGTGCAATAAGTTCTTCCCTGGCAAGCGCAAGGGCCTGAGTTCAATTCCTGGTTCTGTCAAAGGGAAAAAAAAACCCTATATATTTGTAAAGGTAACAATCAGAAGATATATGTAAAGATTTTAAAATTGATACCATATGAGGAGAGAGCATTGAAGGGTTGGAATGTCAGAATCTTCTGTTTCTTATTAAGGAGAATATAGGGCTTCAAAAATACTTTATATGCTTATTGATTTGATAAAAATATGCACTTCTGCACCATTTTCAGTGGTCCTCAAATTTTGCTACTCATTATCATCACTGGTGTAGCTTCTAAAATTCCAGCTTCCAACAGCCCCCAAGTTAAGAAAATTAGAGGCTTTTTAAAAAATTATTGGGAAGGGGCTACAGGGTGTTCAGGTGTCACTACTAGATCGAACTCATAGTGATCCACCTGTTTACATGCCTGTAATCCCAGCACTGTGTAGGCTGAAAGCAGGAGGATCACCACGAGTCTGAGCTGTGTAGTAAGACCCTGCAACAACCAAATACATTTTAAAAAAACAAACAAGTTCAAACTCAGAATGGAGTTTTTTATTAGCACTGCCCAAAGTGGACCAATACTAACTTCCAAAATAATAGATGTGAAAATATATTTTTAAAATTATATATTTGTTAAAATAATTGCTAATAAAATTATGATAAAAATATTACATTAATATCAAATTGTAATTCATTGAAACAGATTGAGATGCAACCTCTATGGTTTATTCATGCAAGATGATTTTACCCACAAAATTTAAAAAAGCATTCACAAAAATCAGAAGAAATGTAGTTGGGTCAGGGGGATAGCTTGGAGGTCTAAGCACCTGTCTGGCAAGCACAAGGACTGATGCTTTGGAAGGGGGCAAGTGCCTATAATCCCAGTGCTATGGAGACTAAGACAGGAGGAGCACTACGAGTCTGAGCTACATAGTGAGACCCTATACCAAATAAGTAAATAAAAAAGATTTTAGAAAGAAATATAATTTATTTTTCTATTTTTACTTCACTTTTTGGTAAGTCAAGGCAAATTGCATTGATAAGCAAATAGAAAATAAATATGAAAACTTTAATTGAATTTTCATCAGAAATTTATAGTTTTATCCTTGATATCTCATGTATATTAATAGACTGCAACCCCATAAAATAACTGGGAAGGAAGACCATGAAAGAACATAAAAAATAAATTCTGTACATATTTTTTTATTTACCTTTTTATTTTGCAGTTAGGTGTTATTCTTTCTAGTTCCCCAGAAAAGAACAAGGAAATGGCAGATGCTGGGCCTGCAGGAGAAAGTGTCCTGGGGTTCACCATTTTCTGTTTTCCTTGAAGAACATCCTTGCTGGGTGTCTGCTTAGCATCTTGTGTGGCACCCTTCCTTCTGAAGAACGTCAGCGCAGGGCAGCGCGACCAGCAATTCGAGGGAGGCAGAGGCCCTGCAAGGTACAGCCTGGGTGAAACACAAAGGACACACCTATATTTGGGTCAGTCCACTCAAAGGGCCACACACAAAAATACAGACACAAATGAGTAAGTGAAAGAAGGTAAATCTTAAAACCCTACCTCAGGAGTGCACAAAGGCCCACACTGCACCCAAAGACAAATCCAGGACAATCCTGAGAGAGAAAAAGGAAAACAAAAACCACAAACAGGGGACATAACCTTGATCCCAGACTAGAGAATGGAGGCCACTGGAGTACATGGTAGAAGGTTTGCAGAAGGGAAGGCTGAGGTTATCTCTATCAATCAATCAATGTGGATCCTTAACTTCCAAAAATCAGCCAAAAGGAAAAAGAAATAAAAAAGGCAGTGAGGACAATGGATAAGAAAACAGCCAAGCTGGAACACAATCCTAGGACCTACTAAGTATAGAAGTCACACTGACACCTAGAACCAGTAATTGCTATGTGATGATTTTATGTGATTATTAAAGTAATCATTTTTCAGATCCTGGATTAAAATTCTAATTCTTAGGCATGTGTGTCTCACAACACTAGGGAGGCTAAGGCAGAAGATGTCCTCAAGTTTGAAACCAGTCTGGGCTTCACAGTGAGTTTAAGGAATAGGTGCTTAGGTTGAGGTGAAGCTATCTTTGGAGTAGGTGAATTGACACTATGGAAATTTAAATTGGTGCATAGAGGCACACAGGGAGATTTTCCATAGAAAATGAAAGAAGAAGTCTATAGCATTATGCATGGAAGCAGAACAGATCTGTGTATTAGCACTGGACTTCTCTGAATAGTCCGAATGCCTCAAAACCTGGAATGTTCAGTTTCTCTGAAACTCTGTTCTGTCTCAGCTCTACAATGTTTTACTAGTCCACCACTTATAAAATGAGAATATTAACAAAGCATTAATCTTGTGAGATTCAAGACTTCACAACACATGAATGTCAACAGGACAGTATTCTCTTATTAAATATTTACCAAGATCTGCTACGTACCAGGTACTATTCTAACTACAGACTGGAAAAGACAGCAATGAACAATCTCTGGACTTTGAGGTTTTCCACACATGAGGTTGTTGGGGTGGAGGAAGTGAGCCAGAAATGAAACATTATGGATACCTATAGATGATAGTATGAAAAATAATAAAGCAAAAGAGGGAGATAAAGTATTTTGACAATAAGAGGGGTTTTTTTAAAATGTAAAAGGAAATGGAAACATGACATCTACAAGGACGCTGTAGGAATGTAGTCAAAGGTGTTATAAAAGAGTATTATTGCAGTGTTAAGACCAACTCTACACATGGTCTCCTTTTATTCGCTGTTTATCTTGGAAGCATCTGTATAGCACGTTTACAGGGCAACGTTCAGCCAGTGACCTAGGCCACACTTGCTGAGAGCCAACGTGGTATAGATCAGTACCTAGGGGAAGCTGAGCTGAGTGGCTATTTCAGTGATAGCTTTGATGGAGAAATCCAAGGTGCAGAGGGCAGGGATTGGATCTCCGGGCCTGCCATGCCTACCTGCTCCCAGGGCACGCTGAGACTGCAATTAAGACTGGACGTGTTGGTGAGCACCTGTAATCCCAGCTCTTGGGAAGCTGTAAACAGGCAGATCACTATGAGTCCGATCTAGTAGTGAGACCCTGAATACCTTGTAGACCCTTCCCTAAAAAAATACTAAATAAATAAGTAAATAAATAAATAAAAAGTTCTGAGCACTTTTACCAAAATGTCAGACAGATGCTGAAGTCCTCAGAGACACCATGAAAGATCAATAGTACTAATAATATATGTCTAGGGCCAGGTGGATGGCTCAGTAGAATAAGTGCTTGCCTGGCAAGAGCAAGGGACTGAGTTCAATCCCTGGTTCTGCCAAAATAAATAAATAAATAAATAAATAAATAAATAAATAAATAATAA
>NW_004524870.1:135399-146507 GCF_000260255.1 Octodon degus | reverse complement strand
TTTCCCAAACAAAAGTTTAATTTGTGATAGAAGCAATATATATCATTATTAAAATTTGTGAAAATCGAAACTTTAAAAAATTTAAATAAAAGCATAAGTAATCATATCAAAAGGTAACTGTATATTCAGGGTAATTGAAATAATTAAAGTAAGCCTCTTAAAATAAATGTCACTAAGGAAGTGACAGCAAGAATGGCTATGTTCCAGTATTTTTTATTGGATTTATGATATATTATTAAAGAATATGGAAGATACCTTTAGGGAATTCTTTGCTCTCAACATTTTTATTGTATGAAAAACTTGGACAAATACACAATGTGAAAACAATGTGTTGTTTCTTTTTATTGCTTATCTGTCCTCAATCCTTGCATGCTGAGAAGATAATTTCTACAGACTATATTCCTTAAATTCCCTTTCCCTCTACACTCTAGTTGACTTTGGCCAATAAAAGGAAATTAGGAGGCCCAGTGTTAATCTGATACTCTCTAGTGATTTTGCTTTGCCCTTTCATACGCATACATTTTCCTGACAGCTAAATCTGCCAACTGAAGATATCAATGGTTTGTCCAGTCTTCATTTCTCAATATGGCATTAATTAATGACCTAATGGAAGGCTGATGACAAAAAGCAAATTTCGAGAATAAAAACATTTTTCAAACTTTTAAAAAAATTTGCATACATTGCTTTTACCAGCAACTTCATTTATAAATCTGCTTATCCATTCTTACTATAGAAGAAATAGGTACTATGAGATAGTCTATTGTGCTGAAGATCACATTCCATGATTTAAACTGTAATATTTAAATCACTATAAAGTGCTATTTTTTTATGGGGGCCAGGGAGATTGCTCAGTGGAATAAGTGCTTCCCTGGCAAGGGCCTGAGTTCAACCCCCGCTTTTGCAGGAAAAAAAAAAAAGAAAAGAAAAGAAAAAAAAAACAAAAAAAGAAAAAAGAAAGAAACAAATAAAGTGTTATTTTTCATAATAGCACAATATGAAGTTTGAATAATCAAGGAGTAGAGGTGTTAGTGTACATTTTCAATATTACAGAAAATAAATTGCTGAAAGAAATTTTGCTCCTTTCTCCTAAGCCATAGACCATGCACAGATGAATGTCCTTGGATTCAAGGAAGTGCATGTTCCCTAGGTAATAAAACTATATTTTTATTGAAGAGAAAATTGAGCACCCCTTTTGGCCCTTTGAATTTTTCAAGCAAAAAAGGTCCAATAAGAATAGGTAAGGGTTTGCTATTGTAGTGGTTTGTGTCTGGATGTCCCCCAAAGCCTCAAGTGGTCATGGGGTGGGCTTTTAGTGCTTGTGATTAAGTCATGCGCCAATCCTGGGTTATGGGTATGAGTGCTCCAGGCGCCCTAGGGTTGATAGCATGAATGCAACATAAGGGAGGGAGAGAAGCTTGCTCCCTCCTCCACTTCTCCCTCTTTCTCTTTTTGCTGCTTTCTACTGCCATGAACTCTCACCCTCTGCCATCTGCCATTCTGCCTTGGAGACAGCCAATTATGCACTGAAAGCTCCATGTAAACTGTGAGCTAAATAAACCTTTCCTTCCTTAATTCTGGGCATTGGATATCTTGCCTCGGCAAGGAAAGAAAAGTAACCAGGACAACTATACTAGAAAATGACTGCTTCCAACTTGGAGGAAGAAAGCATGCTGCAGCTACTTAGCAGAAAACACATGAACTTCACTGCATTAATTCTTATTTCAAAAACAATAGTCAGGGCCAGCCAAATAGCTCAGTTGATTAAAGCACAATGTCAAAAATTGTTGACCTGAGTCCCCTACAGCTCAACATAATACCAAACACCATGACTTTACTTCTTATACTTCTTTTTATACTTTTCTGATGGATGGTTAAGACCAAGGTAAAGCAAGACCTATCCAACAAGAGTTGTAGCTTTTGGGTCTGATAAGGTCAGTGAAATCCCCTCAGGATTTATCCTGAGATCCTGTACCTCAGATTGTACATCCTTTGACAGTGTCAGTCATGTGGATGAGTCACGGCCATTGCTTGGCTAATGTGCTCTCTGTGAAAGCCTGAGAGAATGTTTTCTCTCCATGTGACTCTCCTTAGGCACACTCTACATCATCGATCACTTTCCTCTTTGGCCCCATAATCTCCTTGATCAGAAACGAGTTACATGATGTTACAGTACAAGTTCTCGTATGTCCTGAGTCTTAGTTGACCTTGGAAGGCTAGGGCCAAAATATTGCCTTTCCTTGCAGCCTTTCTTTTTCTCTAATTTTGGTCTGCAAACTTAGGTTGTTAACCATCCAGAAGATAAGCTTATTGTTATTACCATACAACCTAGGCTGTTAAGCTTAACCTCAATATCTGTCTGAATACCAAACTGTCCTACCAATTTGGTTTGAAACTGTCTCATTGCTATTTGTTTCTCAATAAAATTATGGAAAAAAAGATAAGCCATAAAAAAGAAGGGAGATATCTCAGTAGAATAAGTGCTTGCCTTGCATAAATAAAGGAAAAATTACTATGTTATACTGAAAGAAAAATAAAACAAATTGATACATTTATGAAACAAATGAGAGAGAACAAAATTTAAGATTTCTTGAAAGTATGTGGTAATATTCAGTATCTCCCATTCTACACAACTATATCTGTTAATCTGAGCAACAGATTTGATATTAAAAAAGACATGATATCAAAAAAAAAGCACCTGCAAGCACGCACAGGGTCTGGGTGTTAGATACCAGGGCCTGCCATGTCAGCCCCACCCCTGAGACTGGGACTGGGACTTGGCATGGTGGCCCACACCTGTAATCACAGCACTTGGGAAGCTGCAAATAGGAGAATCACCACAAGTCTGATCTAGAAATGAGACCCTGAACACCTTGTAGCCCCTTCCCTAAAAATACAGAAAACAAAAACAAAAACAATAGTCAATGGGCAGCTACAATAATTTGATATAGAATGAACAACAAAGTGGTAGATGATTCTGTTGGAATGAAGGTTAATTCAGATCCATCAACTAACGCAAAAGTAAGCCCCATCACCAGCAGCTAAGATACTACAAGACAGCAGAGAGCACAGAATATGTGATAAAAGAAAAAGAAGTTGTACTGTCAGTTTAGCCCTCCTGAGTATCTATACAAAGGGGAAATGTTGCAGCTATGCCTTTTGTTATTTGCCTTAAATATCTGGAATATGCTAGTAGGAGCTAATCTTCTTATTAAAGAAGGAAATGGTTGAATTGAAATAAGGCTACTATAATAAATTATGTAATGGACCTTTGTGTTTCCTCTAAGTTCAAAACAGAAATCAGTTATGAAATGATTCATTATCTGACAGTTCCCCATGTCTCCCCTCAATTGGGAGAAAGGCTTATACATGCATTGGTACACACACACACACACACACACACACACACACACACCTCAAGTGGATCTCATCTTCCTCTTTTCTGTACAGTATTGAGTATTCCTTGATACATGGGCTACATGAAACTCTGGAAAGCTAGTAATTTGCCCTCACAAGTGTGGCAACTTTTAAAAATCTTGTAGGAATTTTCATGTCTTCAATATGCAGCTCTCAAGTGAGGGGGAGCTAGAAAGCTGCACAGAGAAGGGTGAAGACCTTACAGTGCTTAATGTGCAGCTTTGCTCTTCACTTCAATGCAAGAATTTGGGAACGAGTGTGAAGACTGCCAAAAATATGTTGGCTTTTGGTTATATTGGTAACTCTATTTTCAGTTGACCTGAGCAAAATACCTGTAACTTTTCAAATGGAATGCATAGAGATATTCAACTCAATGAAAGTTTTGATCATGTCTTTTCACTAAACTTTCACAAAACCTGTTTTTCCCAAAAAAAAGTATGCCGTCCTTTGCAATTATGCCTTATTCATGTGATTGCTTTTTGGCAATGCATACATTTATGAACAACTAATTTCAAGAATGAATCACGAAGAGTGAAATCAGATTCAAAATTTCTAGGATTTTTTTTTTTTTTTTTTTTGTACTGGAGATTGAACTCAGGACCTTGGGCTTGCCAGGCAGGTAAGCCTAGCTAGATTCTAAATCCCTAGCTAGACTCAAAATTTCTCATTAATATCTTAAAACCTCATTAAGAATTCTAACTATTTCCATCAAACTGTATACTGACACATTAGTTTAATGGAAGCAAGTCTAAATATCTCAGTAGCTGTATGTTTCTATTTCCTTTCCTTTTCTTTTCTTTTCTTTTCTTTTTTTTTTTGTGTTTTAGGAAAGAGTCTACAGGGTATTCAGGGTCACACTGCTAGATCTGACTCATAGTGACCCTCCTGTTTACAGCCTCCCAAGAGTTGGGATTACAGGTGCACACCACCACGCGAAGTCTCAACTGCTGTTTCAGCATGCCCCGGGGGCAGGCCCAGTACAGCAGGACTATTTCCAATTTTTAATGTTATGGTAAAAACTATAAAAGATAAAGTTTTGGCATTATATACATCAGCTTCACTTTGTACATGGCTGGTTATGTTTGATACATTACATCAACTTGAGAAGTTTAGGAGTTTAAGAGGTTCAGCAGGGGCCAGTGTCCTAACATTGTGAAAATACTGAGCCTGTGAAAGAGGAAGGCAGTGAAATAATGTGGGTGTGAAGGACCCCCACACACACTCAGGGTGGGTAGGCTGCATACAAAAAAAGGGAAGTGAGGATGGACTGACTGCTGTTTCATTTGAGGAGCTTCGGTCTTTGCCTTCAGCTTCACTGTACTCTCCTCACTTCTGGCACAGACTGTTTAGCTTTGTTATGGGAGTCTTCAGTCTTTCAGTGTAGACTCTTCAGCCTTCATTGTAGATTCTTCAGTGTTCTATTGCAGACTCACTGGCTTCCTGATATGGACTTGAACAGACACTGCAGGGAGCTCCAGACCTTGGCCTGGGCCCTTCATCCTCCTGCATGCAGACACCCTTTGCACTCTTCCTTATCCAACTCTCTGATTGAACATTGTAACTCAATTTTGTAATTTCTAATACACTTGTCTATCTTGTGCTATATCTGTTTCTCTGGCAAACACTGACTAATGTGACCCAAGATGATTATTTTTAACCAGTTGAAACCAATGTGAGCCAGTACGGACACCATGCTGTACCCTTCAGCTGCTGCTTCTTCATCTGTGCTCCAGGAGGCTAAGCTGGAAGACTGTCTCTCCTCTATCACCTTGTCTCTGGTCTCTGATTGGTTTCTGTTTCAGCCAGTGAAAGGGACTCGGAAAGGATATGAATATGAGGAGATTGAATGACCTGTTCATTTTCTTCCTAGTTCAAGCTTTGGCCATGACCAAAATTCTTCCCTTTAAATGAGTCCTTTGCTTCAAGAATAAGAAGGGTGCTGGAGGATGAAGGGTCCAGGCCAAGGTCTGGAGCTCACTGCAGTGTCTGTGAAAGTCCATATCAGGAAGCCAGTGAGTCTGCAACAGAACACTGAAGAATCTACAATGAAGGCTGAAGAGTCTACACTGAAAGACTGAAGACTCCCATAACAAAGCTAAACAGTCTGTGCCAGAAGTGAGGAGAGTACAGTGAAGCTGAAGGCAAAGACCGAAGCTCCTCAAATGAAACAGCAGTCAGTCCATCCTCACTTCCTTTTTTTTGTATGCAGCCTACCCACCCTGAGTGTGTGTGGGGGTCCTTCACACCCACATTATTTCACTGCCTTCCTCTTGCACAGGCTCAGTATTTTCACAATGTTAGGACACTGGCCCCTGCTGAACCTCTTAAACTCCTAAACTTCTCAAGTTGATACAATGTATCAAACAACTATAATAAAAGTGAAAGTTTCCTTCTTTTGTAGCTCATGAAGGCTCTGCTAGCTTTGCTGTTTTGGCTTATTCATTCTATCTTATAGGGGTTTTTTTTTATTTTTTTTTTAACTGAGTAACTGTATTTAGGTTGACCTATTTTCAGCATAGGATGTAGATGACTAGATTATCAAATAGTTGTTCAAAAGATATCAAATCAATAGTATGTGAGATGCTAAGGTCCCCTTGATGCTATCTTTGTCATATTTGTAGTCATTGTTGTCTACATGTTGAAAATAATTTTTGACTGTATTCATAATTATCCTGTCATGATTATTTGACTCATGGGTGTTTAATTGTTTCTTTGGTTTGTCTTCTCCAGACTTAAAGCTATTCCAACTACCCAAGATAAAAATGCCTGGTGTCTACTAAGGCCCTTTAGATATAACCTCTGTAGAGTATCTCTGACTGCTGGTTCACAACTACAACACCTTTCAGCCTGAAGAAGCAAGAGTGGTCATTGCCCATGGTTCCCTTACAGCAGTTCTGGTTACTTCAGATGGGGGAATGTTGTAGGCAGTTGAATTAGATATAAATATTATACGCAGTTAGATAGGGCCAGGCCCTCAAAGAGACAAGGTGGAAGACAAGGTGACTTTGGGACTCGGAAGAGATGGACACACCCATATGGGCCAGACCTCAAGACCAAGACAAAAGAAGAAGCTACATACTTTCCTAGGGATGGGCATCAGAGATTGACATTCTACATAGTTATAAATCACCTTATAAGAGCCCAAATGAGTCACTAACCCAATGTCCAACAGGAAGAGGCAATGTCCTGTAGTCACACCTGCCTGCTATGTGACTAGCTTCCCCATTTGGTCCTGGATTTAATCAATTTTACCTGAGCAGTGCTGTTTGTAGTTTCATTGGTTGACTATAGTTTTGTCCCACCTCATGCCAACCTAAGCAAGTTCCCATGTTCTCCACAACCTTATACACACTTCACTGCATGGTTTTCCTCTATAGAAGTCCCTGGAAGAGATAGCTTCTTGGGAACCACCCACTCGGGGCCCCCTCCTGTCCCTCTCTCAGACAGGAGCTTTCTTTCCCTCAATAAATATATTTTGCTTATGAAAAAAGAAAATCTTAATCCAACTCAGTAAGTTTTTTTGCTTTGTACTATTTTTACTGAAGACAATAGTGTTAATTGGGTTTTTTTCTAATATTTATGTTGTGTCAAAATTTAAAAACAAAAAATACACAAATGAAAATGGTTACACATTCATTATTAATCATGTCCTACAAAACAACTAATATTGAGATAATCATTTAAGTCTTCCCAAAATGTATCATTTCTTTAAAGGATAATTTAAATCACCTACATTTGCGATACAAATACACATACATTGCATATATGCTTCCTTTTTATGTTTTCCTTGTTTTTCTATTCGTATCCTTCCTATTTTAACAAATTTTCAACAAGTGCCTCATTTTTTATCTTTTTAAGTTATGGTCACTTTAATCTTTCATGCTTTGAACAAGAAAGCATCCCAGTTTCAGTACAATTAATAAATATACTTTTGCCTTCAAAACATGCTTTAAACCACAATTTAGCTAGTATCAAAGTTAAAAAATGAAACTAAATTATCTTTTTTGATTGTTGCTATGCAAGATATTCAATTTAGCAAATATCTACACAATTTCCTTTTTGCTTATTTCTTGTTGCTTATTTCTTTGAAAATTAATTAGAGATTTTAACGTAGGTTCATATTTAATGTTAAATTTTTATTATGTGCATTCTTTGAGAGTAATGTTCTTGTTTTTTTTTTTTTCTTTCCTTCTGCTCTTCCTCATCTCTTTCCTCCTCCTCCTTCTCCTCCTCCTTCTCCTTTACCTCCTCCTCCTTGTTCTTCCTACTGGGGACTGATCTCAGGACCTTATGTTTGCCAGGCATGTGCTTATGCCTTTGAGCTATACCCCTTGACTTTGAGCTATGTCCCCAGAACCCTGTTTTCATATACTTTTAAACCTCAACAGTTAGGAATTACTTAGATTGGATTATTTTCCATAGTTTCTGTAGGCTGCTTGTAAGCTTTCTATGCTATTTCTTCTTACCTTGATTTTTTAGGGTTATTTTGGAATTTTTACATAAATTTATTTTAAATTGAGGGAAATTATTTATTATAAAATTCATGTTTTAAAATAGACATTAAAACAAAACAATTCTGACCCAAATGTCTACCCTGATACAGTAATTCTTGCACTGTCAAGTTTTAAAGTTAGTATAGTTGTATGGATAGGAAAAAATTGACCTGTTTGAGAATACAATGTATTCATTTATTTTAGTGGTTGTAAAGTTATTATAATTTTCAGGTTATATTGGTTAATGTATAAAGTTTGAACCTTCAAAATAACAGAAGGTATTGAATAAAATCTGAAAAAAGTTTCTGCTCATCAGGAGAAACACTATCTACTGCTCCTGTGCTACAGTGAATGCTCCTGGATGGTCTTAGTCTTAGAAAATGAAGAAATCTACCTTTCTTCATAGAAAGAGGGATGATGTAGCACAAGCTTCAGGTAAATTATTCTGTTGTATGTCTTAACTTACTCATCTTAACCCAAATATTTTCCACCATTTCTGGTTTGAAAATACAGTTGGAAGACTGTAACAATTGATACATATTTACAGCAATATATAAGTAAGCAGTAATTGATTTTTTTAACTGTTTTTATTTTCATAAGAAGTTGAACTTTCAGTTTGTGTTCAAAATGGGCTTTATTTTGTCATGTTGAGAAAAAAAAACACATAAGATTATTGTTGGGAGCTGCTAAAGCTGGAAATTAATCCTATGTGGGAAGGCAGGATGAGGACTCATTGCCTAAAGCAGTCAAGTTACCTCAGTCTTGAGAAAAACATCCTGTGGAGAGTTGTGGACTATTAACCCCTATGCAACCTTGTGTCTTGCAACTTTCCAAAGATATAACAAAGATAACATAGCATGAGTCTTTTCAAGTCTTTCTTTAACATGTTTTAGTAATAGTTGTCACTGTTAAAGTTATGAGTAGTGTTTACATTAGAAGTTGTATATATATTGATGGAATACCGATAATATCAAATGTTATTGTCTTATAGGCATCTTTGTAGTTTTGAGGTACCTTATTGATCCTATGCAAGAGGAATGAGGGTTATTGTGGTTTTAGGAAACTTAAAATTGTTTTGAAAAAGAAATTATTTAAGACATACAATTTCATGATTTTATGAAAGTCATAGCTAGTATAAGCCTACAAAGGCTACTGTTCTCAGCCCTTCTGAGTTAGGTTTTTGATCATGTTACTTTTGGTCACCATGTTAAACTGAATCTCAGTCTTGAATGTACTTTAAAATTATTCCAACAAAATTCAAATCATGTTTTTGTTTGCATGCTGAGTGCAACCAGGGGAATGCAACCATAGGGCTATGGCTTGGGAATTTATGCTTTCCAAAATGTCTTCCCTTCGGGCTGGGGAGATGGTTCAGTAGAATAAGTACTTCTTGACAAGCGCAAGGGTCTGAGTTCAATCCCTGGTTCTGCCAAAATGTCTCTTCATTTGATTCTAATATAAAATAGTGATTAAAATATTTTATCATTAAATTTTTATTCCAGACTGTCTTTTCCATATAAGATAAATGCCTCACCTAAATTGTTATTCTACTTCTGTGAATCTCTAAGTTTATCATTTCAAGGTTAACTGAGGCTATGATCAAAAATTTTAAATACAACTGAAACAAGTGGAAAGGAAGTTTATGATGATATTTATTTGCATCTCATAAGGTCAAGAGTATAACATTATGTTTTGGGGAGTTCTATTTGATTTGTTTCAATAGAATAAAAGCACTTCAACAAATAAATCTGCCAGGAAACAAAGGGACAGGCTTCAAACTTTTCAATATGCTACAAAACAGCACTTTATTGTTGGTGTCTATTTGATTCCTGAGTATGGTATCTGTCCATTGCTTAGTCATTTGATTTAAAAGTGGTATTGAAAAGCTGTCTGTTTTCCACCAGTGTCAGTTTTCATAGCCAGTAGATGTAACAGAAGAGTTTAACTCCCTAATGCAGTACTTTTATTGCTTCAAAATCTGTGGTTTGATCCTACCATCATAAAGCACTCAAGCATGTAATTAAAAAAGGAAGAAAGATGGAGTAAACAAGATCACAAGGCAAAAATCAGCCCCAAATTTCATCAGATTGAATCACAGCACCTCGTGACATACAGAGTAAACTTTTTCTATGCAGAAATTACTCTTCACCTTTATATTGTCGTTAGCTATTTATTTTTGAAGCGTGATTTAATAATTTAACCTTGGAGAATTTTAAAAAGTGGCAGGAAAAAACCTTTCACAATGTTAGATAACAAGTGATATTGAAAAAATACTGTATACATTTTTATTCACGAATCTGAAATTAAATATTTCTAAAATTATCATTAGCAAAATAAGTGAATTCTTGTGCTCTGATTTAACCAATCTCAAAAACTTCTTTAAAGTATATTTTAGGGCCAACCAAATACCTTGGCGGATTAAAGTGCCTGCAAGCAAGTGCAGGGCCTGCCTGTCCGTCCCATCCCCAGGCAAACTGAGACTGCGACTGAGACTGGGCGTGGTGGCACGCCCTGTAATCCCAGCTCTTGGGAGGCTGTAAACGGGGCTACGAGTCCGATCTGGTAATGAGACCCTGAACACCTTGCAGACCCTTCCCTAAAATACAAATATTAAATAAATAAAGTGTTTTTTACACATTGAAATTCTTCAGTAGAAGTCTCTTGCTGCAGCAATGCGAGTGGAAGCACCAGAACTCATGCTCAGAGCTAGACACTTTGGATTGTTTAAAGAAAACGTCAGACAAACCAGACTTGAGGGAAATCGCGCGCTTTGATAAGGCCAAGCTGGAGAAGACAGGGACTCAGAAGAAGACCACCCTGCCGACCAAAGAGACCACTGAGCAGAACAAGCAGAGATTTCCTAAGAGCCCGGAGGATTCCCGCCTGCGCCATCTCCGAGACCCCCCAGTCACGATGTGGAGGAAGAGCCCCTTGCAAGACGGACACGAGTCGCACTGTGGCTGCCCTGTGCGCCCGGGCACTCCGCGCCCATGAGGGTCTCTGAGGGGACCCTCCAGTCAGACCGCCAAATTCCCCGGCTTGCCCTGGGGTATTATAGAAAATTATTTTGTATGTTGAGTGAAAATAAAACACAATGTGTGGTTAAAAAGAAGAAAGAAAGAAGAAAGAAAGAAAGAAAGAAAGAAAGAAAGAAAGAAAGAAAGAAAGGAGAAAGAAAGAAGAAAGAAAGAAAGAAAGAAG
>NW_004524870.1:127851-134914 GCF_000260255.1 Octodon degus | reverse complement strand
ACTTATGTGTTTGATTTGTTTAATAATTTTTGATTCCTCAGCATTTTATCAGGAATACCATCTTATATAACACATATTGTGAATTGTGAATTAGCTGAGAGGTTTCTCCGAGAGACAGTAAAATGATATGAGTATGTTCTGTGGCAAATTAATGTTATGAAGTTAGACACAAAAATAAATACATTTAATCTTTCTTGAAAAGTCAACATGAGCCCAAATTTTAAGCTTAAATATGGTTTATTTCTCAGTCCTCACAATCTTGGTTCCTTATAATGAGAGTGCTCTAGGTAAAAACAGCCAGTACCAAGGCCGCTCTGTGCTCCTTTATCCTCTGTCTGTAGTCTAGTTGCAGTTCTAAGACATCTCCCTCTCTGTGTCTGCTCATGACTCTGCCTCTGTCTCTTCCTCTGCCTGTCTCTTCCTGTCTCATTTCAAGCAAGTCTTGATAGCTCTTGATTACTTCCTACCAGTCAAATCTGTTCAACCTTGATCACATCTTTCTCAGACAGTTTTACTTTAGTTTACTTTGTGTAAGTGAGAGGTTGCTCTTTACATTCAGTTCACTCTTCTAATACAAACATATTTTAATATTAAAGGTTGGTTTTACATATAAACTATTTTACCAATAAAAATTTCTCCAAGAACTGACTTTATTCCTACCTTTTTATTTTATCTATACATGTGTGTAGAACATAATGTGTTGGAAAATTCAAGAGTCAGGAGAACTTGGGAGAAACTGCCGGGTTGTGTGTTAGGTGCACAACTGGCTCAGCAGTGTCATGTGCGAAAGGATGTGGTGCTGAACAAAAGAAGAGCTGTAACTGTATGCATGTTGTCAAGGACTTTGGTCTTGGGCACAGAGCTTGTGGGTGGGAGAGTAAATTTTCAGAAGGACAGCAAAGGAACTTTGTCAAACTGTGACAATTCTTGCAACGTGGAATATCTTAGTGGCCCTTCCGGGGCATACCAGGATGCTGTGGGAAGAAGACATAGAATTTTACTGAAAGGGTCAAAGTTAATGCTTTTATATGTATTAGAATAAAGAACAACAACCATAGGGGAGTCTTTAGATTGGAAAATTTATTTTTCTTTTTGTATATCCTGCTTCAAATATTTGCCTTCCTTGCGGGAAACTGGTACATGTACATAACACATCTTATTTCATTTTTAATTCTTTTTCCCTCCTCTCTTTCCCTTTTCCACCTATCCCTTGATGCCCTGCCCTTCTTTTGTTGCTATTTGGTATATGTTCACAATACATAATGTTTACATTCATTTTGTGGGTTGGTACAAGTGTAGAACACCTCCTAAAGAAAAGAATTTTATTTTTAGTACATGTAATAAAATCAATACAAAGTTTTCATACTACAAAATCAGATTATTAGGTTTTTAAAAATATCAAAAATATCAGTACTTATTTCTTAATTTCACAGGAAATCTTCCTGATTTGTGGAAACTATTTTTGTCATTCAGAACATGAAATCCATTTTTATTCTGATATGTTTAAGAATGACTCATGCCAGAATGCTTCCTTAGTAATTATTAATACAGGCTTTGCTCTGTCCTGACCTTCCTGCTCCCTTCTCACATGATCCATTTTCTGTATTCAGGCCCATTCTCCCCTCCCCTCCCCTTTCCATTTCCATACATGATCTTATTTCTGCATATGACAGAAAATAAGTGATGCCTCTCTTCCTATGTCTGACTTACTCTTTTTATTATCATATCCTCCAGTTCCTCTTATTTTCCTGAAAATTACATTATTTCACATTACTTCTGATGAACACTCCCTAATGTGTGTACAGCTAACTTTTTAATCTATTTGTCTGTTGATGGCATATTCCATATTCCATATCCACCTAGGCATATTCCATACCTAGATTGCTATGAATAGGGCTATAATAAGCATGAGAGTACAGGTACTGCTTTATGGGCTGACCACATTGTCTTTGGCTGTAACCCAGAAGTGGGCTAGCCGGAACATATGCCAGATCTAGTTTTAGATTTTTTATGGAACTTTCATTAGTATCTTCCATAAAGGCAGTTATAACTGACATTTTCACGAAATGTATATAAGATTGTTTTTTATCCACATCCCGTTGGACATTAATTACTTCTTAATAATAGTTGTTCAAAATGGAGTGAGAGGGGCTGGAGAGATGGCTCAGTGGTCTAAGGCACCTACTTAGAACAAGCTTGGCAAAGCATTAGGGACCGCGGTTCAATCCCCCAGCACCACATGCCAGCCAGCCCCGCCCCCTGGTGGGCTGAGCTGGCCACACACACACACCACACTCTCTCTCTCTCTCTCTCTCTCTCTCTCTCTCTCTCTCTCTCTCTCATAAATAAAAAATAAAAAAAATTTAAAAAAAATGGAGTGAGAAAATATCTGTAGTTTTCACTTAAATTATGTCAGGAGTTTTATAGTTGAAGGAGTGGGGTATTAGAGGTGGATTATGGAGAAATTTTAAGAATATTAAGCAACAAGACGATGTTCAGCTGAACAACTTCAGGTAATAAGTACAGTGCAGTCTAACACAGTGATTCAGATATTTAAAGAGAGAAAATGCTTGAGGCTTTGAAGTACTGAACACTTCCAATTTTTTTGAATTTGGAAATGTTCTAAGAAAGTATTGTTAGTAATTTGGGTTATTATGCTTCCAGTTGTTCCTAGTAAACACAATTGCATCATGAATAGATTGCTGAATGCAGTTAAGTGGAGCTAATCTCAATCATCATAAATTATTGTGGCTCTCCAAGGCTTCAGTCCCATGAGCAGTTCTGAATGATTGCTTTTTCCTCCTTGGCCTTGGATACCCATAGACAAGTTGTGTTTACTAATCCAGGATACTGTGCTTGTTACAGGCACCGTAAGCAGGCTGACTTGTTTCTACTGTTATCTTGGCTATTACAACAATAGAATTTATTCATTTACTATTTTAATTATATCTCTTAGAAAATAACAATTTTGTATTTGCAAGAAAAAAATTGGTTTCATACCATCCTCTACTCTGCTAAAATAAGGTTTGTCAACAAAAGAGCTCCTGCGGTGCTTAATGATCTCTCCACTTACATGGCTCATGCTTAAAGGCTGTACAGGCAAAATGCTTAAATCATTTTCATTGTGTTCAGAGTCAAGCATTTTACTGCCTTCTTCAAACGCTAATTGTACAAAGTAATGAGCTAGCATCTAAAGGAAGTTTTCCCAATTTATCAAGGCTCACTTTTATTGTATTTAACAGTAAGAGTTTTATATTTCACCATCCGGTTTTGTAATATTTATTTTCTGGAACTTTCAGGTGTTTTCCCCAGATACTTAGCTTTTAAGGTAGGAGACATTAAATTCACCTCTTCTTTTCGAAATGGTTGTAACATTTTATGAGCTTAGAGGCTCTTTACAAGATGTGACTTTTAAAGAATGATTCCAGAAATATTTGGAGTGATGTATGTACTGTAAAACTTCTCTCAGCAATATATTGCCTGAGCTTTAAAATGTTTCAAAATACCATATAAATTAAAATCCAAACAGGCTGTAATGAAGACCATTGTTACACATCACCAAAGTGCCCTGGAAGAGATCTAAAATTTTTATTCTCAAGCCTTTCAGTGTCTGAGTCAAATTCAGTTTTGTAAGTCTACTGTGGAGCACAAAATGTCCACATCTAATTTTCCTCCTTAATAATGTTCACAGAGGAGAACACTGCCTTCACCAGGAGATTTTATGTTAAGTTAGATATGCTTAAAATTTAAAAAAAAATATTTGAAACTTTTCCCAATTGTTGTATTTTTTTCCTACATTTCATTGCAATTACTTCTATTTCTGTGTTTCCCTTTAAAGAGACCCCTTGCAAAAACTGCCTTGACACATTTCTTTTCATTCCATGTTCCCCAATGTATTAAAATCAGGTTATCCTTCCCTTTTTCTCCACCAAAAGTTCTCATCAGTGATCTGCATCTTGCTAAACTGCCAATTTCTTAATTTCTTGCTTGGCATTTTTTGAACCTTCAACAATTTGAGCATTCGGCACTTGGAAATATATAACTATATTTAAAAACATATTTGGTTTTCTTTCTGTTCTGCTGACTCTACTTTTCTATTAGAACTTTAGTGTTGTAAGCATCTCCAGACTTTGTTCCTGACTCCTTTTTGTCTGTGCTTAATATTCTCCCAACATAAATTCACTTAGTTTTATGGCTTCAGTTTCTATCTCCAGGCTGGGCTTCCTGTGATCATGCTTTCTTCCTGATTATGAATCTTTTCTAACAAATTTATTTGTATGTTTAACACTTCTCAGAAGTCACACTTCTTAACTGAGTAATTTCCTATCACCTCTCTTTCCTCCAAACTCTCCTCATCTCCATCTTTGATCCAGATCATGGGGGAGGAAAACTCTGTGCACGAATGTATGCTTATTCCTCCCTCTTCCTCATAGATCACTTCCATTTTACCAGGGAATTCTTGTATCTTGTGTAACAGCAGCATCTAAAATTTGACATTTCTTCATGTTGATTGTAACGGTGCCAAAGTAAGCATCATTGTCTGTCACAGGTCAGTACAATGACTTCCTGGAGAAGGTCCTGCCTCCATTCTAACCCATCATTAATATCCGCCACTCACCAGCCTGAGAAATCTTTCTAGAGCCCACATTATTCTTCTGCTTAAAATACTTCACTAATATATGAACATTCTGAAAATCCAATTCAAAAGTCTTGTCCTGATTTACAGTACTCAGAATGTTCTGATAACTATAGGAGTCTGAGCAGAATATATGTTTATTCCAAAATGTCCTTTAAATGCATCTCTTGAATTTCCTTTTCTTCAGTGAAGCATATGATAAAGATACCAAATCATAAGTGAATTTTTGTATCAGTAGTACACATTTTGCTCACTGTTCTTTTCCTTTTACTGCTTCCCATATGTCAATCAATCAGGCCATTTGGTGACAGAGAAGACTATGAAAAAGTATGAATTAAAGAAACCTCCACTGCACTAGCCTAGTAAAGATTACTTGTACTAGAAGTTGGAGAACAAACAGAGGGAAAAAATGATGAAACATAGACATGAGTGGAGTCCCAAAAGAAGAGCTGGAGAGCAGTTACTGTTGCATCTGGTCACTGCACCGGAGGATGGACATCTGAGATCAGGGGACAACATGGCTGATTTCTTGTGAGGTCCTTCCTTTGGTTTCAGGCGAACACCTTTTCACCGTCTTCATGTGATTTCATTCCTGATGAAAACTCACTATTGTACAAACACAGAAAGAGAGGTAGAGACAGAGAGGTAGAGGCAAAGAGAGAACAACTCATAGCCAATGTGATAGTATTCTAGAAAAATGAAGGTTTTCTAGACAGGACAATCAGGTTTAATCTCAGCCTTTTAGTAACTTAGAAAAATCTTATTGCAAAAATAACCTACAAAAGAAAAGAAAAAATGAATGGTCATCTGACTGAGTTCAATAACCAGTCTTGGAAACAAACAAAAATGATCAATCATGAGGTCGTACCTCCATGGCGTCATTGAATCCTAACAACTTCCCAGAGGATACAGTCACAAATACTGTCACATTGTAGGTTAGTACTTCATAGGACTCAAGTATTCAGCTCATGACAGAGAACCAGTTGGGTCATGAGAACAGACATGGGAAAGCCATGCTTTATCATGACCCTGCAGGGCAAGAAAAGAAGGTATCAGGAAGCCTGGGGAAGGGAAGAAGCTTATGAGCACAACCTTGGAAGCATGCTGTGCCAGGCTTTCAGAGTATTTTTGCTTCTGTAGTGGATTGAGGTTGCCTATGTATATTGGTATGTTTTCTTATTTTTTTTAAATTACTATTTTCAATTTCCTTTCTATTGCTATTCAAACCAAGCCATATTTGTAGAGGATGTACACCTGTGCACAATTACAATAAAAATCATAAAACTCTAGATCTTGAAATGATTCTAGTTACAGATGCTTTGATGTTGCAAAAAAAAGATGAGTTGGTGTTTACTGTTTGTCTGTATACCAATAGTATATGTAAGAAATGGACTTAGTGTCAGCATTTGTTGCTAAAATTATTATAATCACAAATAACCTCTGAAATGCCTGCCACATTCTCAATGATTTAAATTTCAATTAATAGATTTCAAATTGAATACATTCATCCTTTTGAAACATGATACTAAATTTTCATTTTACATACTCAATCACAATTGAACACTCATTTTTTTTCCAGAACCGGGAATTGAATTCATGCCTTTGCGCTTGTCAGGGAAGCGCTTATTTTACTGAGCCATCTCCCCAGCCCCTCACAATTGAACACTCTTCACCTGTATATTATGCATTATGTTTTTCTGTATTAAGAACATACATACACATGCATACATATTGGCATTTTCAAAAATGCATATACGCAGTAGTAGTGAACCTATCCATAGAAATATAGGTATTAGGAAGTTAATGCTGATTTAAGCATATAATTAAATCTTGAACATCAGAGCCTACCTTATACTTTTTGACGGATTTTCTCAATGTTAACAATGAGCACAAATTTTACTGATACTGGCACTGAGGATATAACATTTTTATTTTCATTTTAAAAAGACTGTTCTATGTATCATTTAGGGGATACAAACCAGCTTTTTGACCAAGAAAATTCTATTATGTCAGAGTATTTAATGTTAGGCTAACAAAAAAAAGTAAAAATACTATAACCTTAATGAGGAACAGTAGTCAAGGGCAGAAATTCCTGATCTTCTACTAGCTATCCACTCCTAACTAGATTTTTCAGATCATAGATGACCAAATTCCCATGCAAATTTCATGCTGAGTGTTACAAGCAGGGTTCTGGTATAGTCTCTGTCAGGCCTTTTACCTGGTGAGATAGACTGTGTCATGTATGGGCAGGGAAAACTCTCTTTTGTCTTTTCTGCATAAGGCTTAAAATCAGGAGCAAGCTTAGCCCATGTCTTATGTATACTAATCCAGCATTGCCTTGTAAATTTTAATATTCTAACTGTGAGAGAGAAAAGCAGGTGTAACTGATGTGAAACTCAGTTTACAAAATCACTCATGGAGGAATTA
>NW_004524870.1:118466-127543 GCF_000260255.1 Octodon degus | reverse complement strand
ACTACAAAATGATCTTTCATTTATATTCCCTTTTTTTGTTTTTGTCAGAAATGGGTGTTCCATTGCTGTTAGAGAAGCTGTATTTGGAGAAGTCCTTAACGGACCTTTTCTTACTTGATGCCAGTTCAAATATTGTAGGTACTTGAATTCAGCAAAATATCCCAATATAACCCAATAGTCCCTAATAATTGTGGGTTATCAGTAGAGCTGGCAATTGTCAGAGGTTGTTGACCTGAGCCTTTTACAGCTCATCATATTAATATGGCATTACTTTTTATACCTCATGGTCATACTTTTCTGCTAGATGGTTAAAACCAAATTAAAGCAAGACCTATATAACTCACAATGCAACTTTTGTATCTGACAAGATCAGTCAAATCTCAGGATTTACCCTGAAACCATGTAGAGCAGCATGTAGATCTTTTGTCGGTGTCAGCCATCTGGATGAGTCACTTACTTGACTTTTGTGCCTTCATTTTCCTAGGTGTCAGCAAACCAATCCTTCCAAAAGTTTTACATTGACCAGAGAAGCATAAATTTATAAGGGACTCATGCAGTGCCAAAGCAGAAGTGTGAAGTTATTGGGGCATTAAAATTAAGATTATAGTTTGTCTACTGAACAAGATTTTTGTTTGACTACCAAGAATGGCCAACAACATAGAACTTTAGATTCATAGATTGGTTGTCAGTGCCTCTTCGCATCACTGTAGAGTACCCTGGGGAAAGTTCCTGTTGGCCTATTGGCAGAAGAGAACCATGGGCTAAAGATCAAAGCCTCACATTCTTCCCTGCATCTTTGTTTTTGCTTTTGTATTTATTCCCACTCATCTTTGGTCTGCTTTAACAAAAATCAAACATTCAAACAAACAACACCAACAATCTTTGAGTAATATTGTAACAGGTCTTCTTTGAAAACCACATTCTAGAAAAGTTATTTAGCATTTTGCTCAACTGTTGAAAAAGTGTATTAGTTAAAAAACCATGTTGCTATTTCAGTTTCTTGGTTTCCAATAAGATTTGGCTTTCTTTGGACTTGGACATCTTATTCTTCTTCTTTAATCCCTGATGTAATCACAGAATAGATATATTGCTGTACATCTCACACCAGCTTCACTGATGACAGATTTCTAATCTCAGGAAACTTTCTTATTGAAAATAGTTTTCAACACATAAGTATAATTAAAGGATAAATCTCTGTGCCTATGTACAAAAATATGAAGGAAAGTTAATAGAGGAATAATCAAAATAGACAAGATTGTGTTCTTCTAGAAGTTTCTTATGAAGAACCTGGATTTCAGACATTTTAAATTGGTTGGCTAGATGTAATTATATCTGTTATGGAACCTAATCAGGGATGTCTTGATTGGATCAAATCTGAAATGCAGGTGTGGTGACACACACCTCTAGTCCCAGAACTCAGGAAGCAGAGGCAGGAGAATTGCTAAGAGTTTGAGATTAGAATGGGCTACATAGTGAGTTCAAAGCCAGCCTGAACTGCACAACAGAGCCCATCTTGAAAAAACCTAAATACATAAATAAATGAAGAAATAAATATAATCTGACAAGTTCCTGCAGGAATTATCAGAAAAATAGCAGTAACATTTTGACTTATTCTCAAACAATATTACTCAAAAACACATTTTAAGGGCCAGCCAAATAGCTCAGCAGATTATAGTGCCTGCAAGCAGGTTCAGGGACCTGGGATTCAATCTCATGGGCCTGCTCCTGCCCACGGGACACTATGAGATGGAGATTGAAACTGGGCTTGGTGGCACATGCCTGTGATCCTAGTACTTGGGAGGCTGTAAACAGGAGAATCACTAGTACTGAGACCCTGAACCCCCTGTAGATCCCTCCCTAAAATACAGAAAAAACAAAACAAAATAAAAAAACACTTTACGAACTCTCGATACATAAGTTTAAATGGATATATTTTAATAGTAAATGAGGGCATTAAAACAGCTAATTATTAAGTTGAAACATCATATAACATAAAAATTTACTGAAAGAACTATATCATTTCATTAAAAATGACTTTTACAAATCATTAATAAAAGTTTATACAGATTCAGTATTCATATCTAGCATGGCCAAAGTCCTCTCCAGTTCTGGTTGAATGTAAAAGAAACATAAGTAGAATAATAGTAATTCATACATATTTTTCAATGAGCTGCTTGATTATGTTTCTTTAATTTCTTGTTTTTTGAATAAACTTTTAATTATGGCTCATTATTTTTAAAATACTTACAAACCTGTCAAAATTTTATGGCTGTATTTTATCATCAATGCATTTGACATTGTTGATGCTTTAATTGATTCATCCCTTTAAAGGATCATATTTCTATTGAGAAAATCAACACTAAAGAGAAATTGTCAACTCAGTACTTTTTGCCAAATACAGTGTCGCCATTATACTTTTATACTGACTTCATAAATATATTAGATCAAATGCTTTAAGTACTCCTTTTTCAACAGTCTCAGATTTATTTTTGAAACTTAAAAAGTCATCAATATGTTTCTGCTACGTGTGATTCCTTTGACCATCTTCTAAAATGTATGTGACAAAAAGTCACACACTTTCTCAATTTTATTCATTTTCCTAGATAGTTGATACATTGGCACACTGAAAATAGGTGCTAATAAATTTTCCTAAAATCAAGATGTTCTTAATTAAAATGATAGGACTCAAGATTAAACATGCACAACATTTCTTTTTTTTCTTTTTTTAAATTTTTTATTTGTGTGTGTGTGTGTGTGTGTGTGTGTGTGGCCAGCTCAGCCCACCAGGGGGCAGGGCGGGCTGGCATGTGGTGCTGGGGGATTGAACCGTGGTCCCTGTGCTTTGCCAAGCTTGTTCCAAGTAGGTGCTTTAGACCACTGAGCCATCTCACCAGCCCCAATGTACAGCATTTCAAAGTATATTTAATTTGTTCAGTTCCCTGGTCTTTTATTGGTAAATTTAAGTGTTTTATCATTTTAATATGTATCTTCTAAAGCACTTTTTAAATCTAATTTCAGAGAAGTTTGTTAAAGATTTCAAAAACTGATTATTTGCTTATATTTTGAATCTTTCTTTTCTTATTTTTTCCATAATTTTATTGAGAAACAAATAGCAATGAGACAGTTTCAAACCAAGTTGGTAGGACAGTTTCAATAATTAACACATTGCATACGTTCTTACTAGTGGTTAATTGCTGTACAAGATGCGGACTTGGTATCATAGTTACAAACACCATTAACAAATAACTCTATTCATAAAGAGAATGTAACTATATATCTATCCTAACCACTTTGAATACACAGATACAAAATGGACATTCATTTGTATCCCCTTTTTAGTTAAGTTCCATCATTTAAATATTACAGGTGTGTAAACTCAGCAAAATATTCTAAAAGAGTCCAGTAGTCCATAATAGTATTGGGTCTTCCGCTTGACTGGCAATGTCAGAAATTGTTGACCTGAGTCCCCTACAGCTCAACATAACAGCATGGCTTTACTTCTTATATTTCGTTTTTATACTTTTCTGCTGGATGGTTAAGACCAAGGTAAAGCAGGACCTATGCAACAAGAGTTGTATCTTTCTGTAGATCCTTTGGTAATATTTGGCATGATTCAAATACAGTAAATGTCCAAATTTGAGTGTTCATCACAGTAAAAATATATTGACATTAATCCACTTGAAGTATTCACCTCCTAATTGTGAACTCATTTCTCCCACCAATCTCGCTACTCTTTGAAGTGGTTGTGAAAGTACTCCTTCCTGCATGTCTCATGTTGCACTGTGGTGGCTGCCTGCTTTCATGACTTCATTCCAAACATTTATCACTTTCACTCATTCTAACTTTGGGAAAGAATCAAAAGCTTTTCACCATTATTGTAGCTCTTAGAGACACTTAGGCGAGAAGGCACACAGAACTGCTTCAGACAATGACAAAAATGATGGGACAAATGTATTCAAAGTAATGGAGAGTAGTTTGAGGAGCATTAATGACAATATGTCAGTTATTATATAATTTTTTTATTTAAGCATGCACTGGATAGTTTAAACACTCCATACAAAATTCAATTCTATTTTGTAAAAAATGCAGTTTAGGTTTGCTGATATAAAACATGAAATGCCTTTTAGAATTTTTTGACTTACAAAATGTCTCCTTGAAAACTCAAATATGATTTTTCTAATAGGTGGAAAACATCCAGTATCATATTGACTGAAAATTGGTTTTTGTGCCCAGGATACATTACATTTGTAGTTCAGATCTATAGATAAGTATATTGACACTATCAAACATATGTAAGTTTTGATATGACAGTTTTTGTGTTGGCAGTATAGATATTTGACATATAATTAAGAGTTTCAGGATTATTTAATTTATTAACAATATCCTTCATTCCATTAAGTGGAATCACTAGTTTTGTGTTTAAATTATCATGACAAAACTAGTTTAACTTTAGTGATGAACTTTGCAACTATTCTAAAAAATATGTTCAGAATTTTACCTTAAAAGGAATAAAACTCCAAGTGATGTATTTGTCTTAATTGTTGGGATGAAAGAGTAGTCAGGTTGGGAATCAAATATACTTTCTCTTTAAAGCATGCAGTGGCATTGATTAAAAATTTCTATTATCTAAATATTTATATCCTTTTATTCTAACTAAGCCATTATAATACTAATCATTGCATGCATAAGTAAATGAGAAAAAATATTTTTATACAGTATATCCAAATTAAAGTTTTACTTTACTTGAATATTATCAAATATGAATTCTTCAGTTGTTGACTTCTCACTTTAAAGAAAATTTCATTTAAAATTTTTACTAAACTTTTAACTCTGCCCAGCATGCTTTGCAGTACATCATGTTAACCTGTAATTTGTGATACCACTGTGTGTGGTCACTTCTGGTCATTATTCATTGTATATTAAATGTGTTAAATAATAACAAGCAATATGAGCAAAGTACACCTTTGTCAGATCATTTTAGAAAAAATTCTGTACATCAGATAAGCTAAATATGCACTTTCACTCTTAGAGTTGCATAAAATGTGTACTGCAGAATTAGTGTTCATGAAAAATATAAAATTTTAAATTTGAACCATAAGATGCATGACAATATATCTGAATTTTGTGGGATACACAAAAATACAGGTCTGCTCAGCCTGTATTTTACCAAACCATGGTATATTTCCCACTGACCACGCAGACAAGCAGTCTGATAGCTCTGTACAGTTCAGAAGGTTAGTCTTGGCGAAATTATGGGGTCTGTTACCCAAAGTAGCCAGAAGCTGCAACATATAAAACACTTTTCCATCCACCACTGAGGGTCAGGCTCTAGCTTTCCTTTACTTTTAGGTGGAAAAGTACTTTTCTAGCCATTATAAAAAAGTAAATATTCATTATGCTGAATGTAGAAAAAATTTCTAAAAACAGAGTCACTTCTTGCAGGCTTTTCACTTTACCTTTGTGGGAAATTGAGCGGATTCTGTTACTGCAAATACATACATCTCACCTGTTACAAAAGACTTTGGCACAAAAAGAATATACAGAACAAACTGGAGGTCCACCAAGAAAAACTTGGAAGTGCATGGTTAACATCTTGGTTTGCATCTACATTTTCTCCTAAATGGGGCAAGATATCATCATGAGAAAAAGCAACTGACCTTGTCAAAGTTCCTTGTAAACACAGTAATCTAGTCCCACTAGCAAACAAAATAATTATTTTTACTGGAGAAACTTTATCTTTGGAATGCTTTTAGCTGAGTGTGTCTCATCTATCTACAATTGCTTATGGTAAACAAACCTGGAAACTGGATTTATGAGGGAAGGCTCCCTGAGAAGTGTCACAGAAGATACGTAATTATGTAAGTATAGATGGAACAGTTTACTGACCAAAATGGCCCTGTAGGGCTGGTGAGATGGCTCAGTGGTCTAGAGCACCTACTTAGAACAAGCTTAGCAAAGCACAGGGACCGCGGTTCAATCCCCCAGCACCACATGCCAGCCAGCCCCGCCCCCTGGTGGGCTGAGCTGGCCACACACACACACACACACACACACACACACACACATAAATAAAAATTAAAAAAAAAAAGACAAGAAAAAAAAAAAATGGTCCTGTCTGTGTAAGTGATGTGGCTTCAGGCATCAATTAGAGACTGTGTGCTTGGCCCGAGTGGGTTAGGCTGCAGCAAGAAAGGACCTGAGAAAGTACTTCCAGGGATGCAGACTTTCTCTTGCTGTGCATGACTTGCAATTATTAGAGCATTAATAGCATTAGGAAGGCTTTATACTAGGAAAAAATCACATTTTTACTTTAGTCTTAATGGAAAATCCAGCTCTTTAAATTGTGATAATATTCTGGAGCATTCTATAGATAGATTAAAATATTTAATTGCAATTACTAATAATAACAAAATATCTGCTGATACTCAACATTTGCCTTTCAAAAATATGGTACAAAAGCTAAATTGAATGGTACCTTGGAACAAATAAACCTACACTAGGGATCACTATCTTGGGTGTACTGGGAGGGCACAGGGTTTTAAGGAAATCTAGTCTCTAAGACGGAAATCTTCACAAATAACTAAAATAAACATTCTAACGTTTTCTTGTTTTGTTCATAATGACGTTTTCCTCCTTATGGAACACCAGTTATTTGTTTACATGGGAGAATAAATAAGATTAACTACTGTTTAGCAAGCTACCAGGCAATTACCTGGAATTGCTCTCATTTTTCTTTTTAAGACTGTGTATTGTGACCCAAGAGTATGGGGTGTGATAAAATTGTGAATGTTTAGATATTTAAAAAATGAGAATGAAATTCACGTTGCCATTACTGTCCCTCAAAGTATCCCCCCTCCTTGTTTCAAACACAGTTATGCTGTTGCATGTATCACTGTCTGAAGCAGTTCTGGAAGTTCTGCTTTATGTCTTTTCAAAGTGAAATAAAAAAAAACTGAATACTGCCGGCCAACAAAGAGGCAGGTTCACACGCACACTCCGGTGTTTCAGCAAGCACCTTACAGGAACTGGTACCATGTGAATTCTGGCTTTTCTCAAAGTCAACTGGTCATGAAAAGTACAATATTTTGTCACTTCAGGACACTGAGGCAGGCAGAGCGGTACAACAAAAGACATTCATAGAAGAGGTCTTCCAGAACTGCTTTCAAAGTGCTGAATAGAATAGGATTGATGTTGCAGGGTGTCATGGCTTGTGTCTAGATGTTGGCCCCAAGGCCTCATGCGGCCCTGTGGGGCTTTTCAGAATTGGCTGGATCTAGTGTGTGGGATGCTCGGATGAAGCATAAGACACTGGAAGTAAGCATGCAATGCTGGGATTAAGGGTGTGATTGGTCACTGAGTTGTACAGCATAGTTGTGAGTGTGGATAGAGGTAGGGTCCACACTGGGTATGAGTGCTACCTGTTCTAAGGACATAGATCCTGGTGAGAATATATGGGACACAAAAGGGCTGCTCCATGCCAATTGCCACTTCACTGCTGGCTGCATTATGTCTGCCCTGCTTTGCCATAAACATTTCTTCTTTTTGATGTCCTTCTGCCATGCCACCCTGCCTTGGAACGCTGACCAGAGACTGCACTCTCTGCAAACTGTGAGCTGAGATGAGCCTTTCCTCTCAACAATGAGAAAAGTAGCTAAGATGTGGAAATATTTTGAGTGAAATTCATGGCAATGTGGTATTTAATATAGTTAAATAATAATTCAAATTTTAAACATTCATCTTAATACTGGATCAAACTCCCTATGTCATGATTCCAGTTTAATGAGTAGTTAATAAAGGATATGACATTTGTGAAGAAGTATCAGGGCATACTTGCTTATGGTAAGTTGAGAAAATGTTTTGCTATACATTTGTTTTGGCCATTAGTAAGTGAGTACATGTGGTCATAGGTGGGGCTTTTCAGAAACGGCTGGACCTGGAGTTTGTGGAGCTGGGATGAGGGTGTATAATTAATTGTGCTATGCTCTGATGTGTGTGTGTGTGTGTGTGTGTGTGTGTTAATCATAATACAAATGTGTTTAAAACTCACTAATGTAAAAAAATGGAATACTGTGCATGCCTTGAAATCATACAGTGTCATCATGGTGAGCAAATTTTTGTGAGAGTACATTTTTTAGTAACTTGAGTGAAGTAATATTTTCCTCTGTGGGACCCGATGCTATGTAGTAGCATAAATGTTTTAATTTTTCCATGTACAATGAGAAACAAGCAAGTTTTTAATCTCACATACTTGATATAAAATAAAATTGCTTGAATATTTAATTAAAAGAAGTGTACCTTACAATGCCAGTGTGTGTAGCAGCACAGAGAATGAAACTGTTCAATAGGCATAGTGGGGGGAAGAACAAGGTAAACTTATCCATTTAAACCTTTTCTACCAAATACGTTTATCTGAACATCTTCTATAAAGTATTGTTGTTATTTCTACCCAACCAAAGAACTTATTATTATTTAACTGAAATTATAGCCAGTGTATTATAACCAATCACATAAAATTTGAGATGCTCATCCCATCAGTCCACAGTGAGTTTCCAAAAACAGTTACAGAGCCACTGAGACTTTTCTATTTTGTTTCAAAAGATAAAAACAACATGCATATTTAAGTTCATTATAATGTTGACTTTGTCAGTATTTACAAAAAATTTGTTCTGCAGCTGTAACTCTTATTTAATAAATTTTACTGTTTTGTAAGGTAAATATTATTAGGATCCTCATAATATGGGCCAAGAAATGGAAAATGTAATTTTTACTAAGAAATAGACAACATTGGGAATGCCAGCAGATCACTAATATTTTTCTTAGTTCTCTCTCTCTCTCTCTCTCTCTCTCTCTCTCTCTCTCTCTCTCAATCTCTCTCCCTTCATCTGTTTAACTTTGATGAGTTGTGTTGCTAAAAACATGGGAATGCTTGTGTGACTGTGGTATGGTGTCACCAAATCTTTTGGGAAGAATTCTAAAGGGAGGATAACTGGGTTGAATGGAACATCTAACGTCAGCCTTTTAAGGAAACTCCACACCAACTTCCATAGTAGCTAGCCAAATTTATATTCCTACCAACA
>NW_004524870.1:112443-113527 GCF_000260255.1 Octodon degus | reverse complement strand
AAAAAAACCATTAGAAATGATACAGTATTTTACTAAGCACAGTAAAAGTAATTCAACAATGGTTGCTGTATTGCATGAAGTGGCTTTGTAACATAACTTGAAATCCAGTCTGGTGAGGCCTCTTACTTTGTTTCTCTTCACAGGAAGACTATGAGCTAAGAAACTAGCATGGGACTATCAGAGGGAGTTGGGCCCTACTCTTACCTGGCCTTGGAATTCCAACTTCCAGAACTGGAAGCACATGAATTCCTATTCATTAAGGCCATATATATATGCCTTCTTCCTCTTTTACTATGAAGCATCATGTTGCAGGTAATTCCTTATGACTTTGTACAGTGTGTTAAAAACTAATGTTAATCTTCCAGTTTGGACTTCTCTGAGCTGAACTCAACAGCTCCTTCAAACATTTTTGATACAGTGCAATTACATTCCGGTTTCTGAACATCAGTGATTTGCAGTTTGTCAACCCCTTATTACAAGATCACAGTCCAGCCTGAATGTACTCCAGATGTGGGATTTCTAAGGCAAAATAAAATAATATGTCTGAAGTTAATTTCTGAACAGAATATTTCTGTAATTTCCATGTAGAATTATGTAAAGCTTTTAAATATTGGCATCATAATGTTGAAAAAATTATGTTTATAATGCATTAGCTTTTCCAGGTCTTTTTCCCATGAAATATTTCTATGTATGGGCATAACCAGTTCATGCTTGTGCAGCAGATTTATTTGACCAATGTATATTTTATGTATGTTCCAGTTAAATTGATTTCACTTTAAAGATATACTTTCTGGTACAAGGATTTTTACTGATTTGGATTTTGAATGTGAGTTCACAAGATCTTTTATTTCTTTTCTTGGTACTGGAATTGAACTCAAGACCTCTAGCTTACCAGGCAGGTACTGTGCCACTGAGCTATAGCCTATCTTCCAGTTTTGTGTAGTTCAGGATTAAAAACAAAAAACAAAAAAACTGCTATCTGTATATTTTTTTAAATGGTTCATTGAAATACCAAGAAGGAGGGTCAGCCAGATAGTTCAGCAGATTAAAGCATCTGCTTAGCATGCCAGCAGGCCCCACCCCA
>NW_004524870.1:106826-111902 GCF_000260255.1 Octodon degus | reverse complement strand
TCTAAGTAGGTGCTTTAGACCACTGAGCCATCTCACCAGCCCCTGCATCAGCTTTCTGAGTGCTGAGATTACAGGCATGCGCCATCACACCCAACCCACTTAGGGAAATAATTGATAAGAGAAAAATCTATAAGATAAAATTAATATATAATATCATATAACCCACCAGAAGATCATAAGCTATGCAGCATAGCTTGCGTGCATGAAAAATATAGTGTTGTTTATAGTATTACATTAATCTGTCTATAAAATAGCAGTTTACTTATAGAATGAGTTAATTTGGCCAACTTGTGCAGAAATTTTATTGTTTTAAATGTTTACCAATTTTTTATAAATCACCTACTTAATAAGATATGCCATATTTTCTGCTCAGAAATACATATTTTCTTGCAAATTTGTGGGTTTCTGAATAAATATTTGTTCTCTTTAAAATTCATCTTTCTTTGAATATTTTGAATTAAACATAATTTTAATTTATATAAAAATAATCAGCATTGTTTTCAAATCCTGACCATCCTTCTAAGCCTGTTTTCAACTGAAAGGGTTATTCTCTTTTCAGGACTGAGGACCAAATCCCCTTGCAGGAAAAGGCATAGTAAAACATTAAATTTTGCTTTAGTAGCTGTGAACTCACACATTAGGAAAACAAAGCAGGAACACATAAACACAATAATGCTACACCTCCAACATCTAGAAAAGGAAGAGCAAACCAAACCCAAAGCCCAAAGATGAGAAGAAATCCTAAAGATTAGTGCAGAAATTAATTCAATCGAGACAAGGAAAACAGTTCAAAGAATTAATGAATCAAAAAGCTGGCTCTTTGAAAGATTAAACAAAATTGATTAGCCTCTAGCTAACCTAATCAAAAAGAAGAAAGAAAAAATTCAAATACAAGCAATCAGTAATGAAAAGGCAGTATAATTACCACAGACCCAGTAGAAATTGAGAAACTTAACAATAACTACTTTGAGAATCTTTATTCTTACAAAACAAAAGACACAGATGAAATGGACAGATTCCTAGAAAGGTATAAATTACCAAAACTGAATCAAGAAGATATAAGAACTCACAATAACCTATTAAGACCCAATGAAATATGAAATATAATAAAAAACTATTCTCAAAGGAAAGTCCAGGTGCTGAATTATTCACAGCTTAATTCTACAAGAAATTAACAGAAAATTTAATCCCTATACTCGTTAAATTATTCAAAGAAGTTGAAAAAGAAGTGATCCTGCCAAAATCATTCCTGGAAGCAAGTATTATACTGATACCAAAACCAGGGAAGGATGCAACTAAAAAAGAGAAGTACAGGCCAGTCTCCCACATGAACGTAGATGCAAAAATCTTCAATAAAACCTAGCAAATAGAATGTAGCAAATCATCAAGAAGATTATACACCATGAACAGGTAGAATTCACCCCAGGGATGCAAGGATGGTTCAAAATACACAAATCTATACATGTAATACACTATACCAATAGAGTGAAATCTAAAAACCACATGATCATCTCAATTGATGCAGAAAAGGCTTTTGACAAAGTACAATACTCATTCATGTTCAAAGTCCTACAGAAAATTGGAGTAGATGGCCTCTACTTCAACCTTATAAAAGCTATCTATGACAACCCAATGGCTAACATGATTCTAAATGAGGAAAAACTGAAATCCTTTACTCTCAGATCTGGTACAAGACAAGAATGCCCTCTTTCACCACTCCTATTCAATATATATCTGGAATCATTAGCTAGAGGCATTAGACAAGAGAGAGAAATAAAAAGAATAAGAATGGGTAAAGAAGAAGTTAAATTATCATTATTTGCTGATGATATAATACTTCACTTGGAAGACCCAAAAAATTCCACAAAGAAAATACTAGAATCGATACACAAATTCGGTAGCATAACAGGATGCAAAGTCAATACCCAAAAGTCAATAGCTTTCCTCCACACAGACAACAAACACACTGAGAGGGAAATTATAGAAACATTACCGTTTACAATAGCACTGAGGAAAATGAAATACCTTAGAATTAATCTAACTAAAGCAGTCAAAGATCTTTTCAAGGAAAATTACAGTAATCTGAAAAAAAAAAATCGTAGAGGATTTCAGAAAATGGAAAGATATTCCCTGCTCCTGGATAAGAAGAACCAACATTGTGAAGATGGCCAGACTCACAAAATTTTTGTATAGATTTAATACAATCCTTATCAAACTACCACCAACATACCTCAAGGACCTAAAACTTATTTGGAACCAGAAAAGACCTAGAATAGAAAATGAAATCCTGGCCAAAAAAGACAAGGCAGGAGGCAATACAATTCCAGACTTGAAATTATTCTACAAGGCTACTGTGATAAAATCAGCATGGTACTGGCAAAGAAATAGACCTGAGAATCAGTACAATAGACTGGAAGACGCAAAGCCCCTACGAACCCTTCAAGAGGGTTAACGACGTGAATTTGCAGACCAAAAATTAGAGAAAAGGAAAGGTTGCAAGGACAGTAATTTCGGCCCTAGTGTTTCAACTTTAGTGAGGACTCAAGACATAGGAAACCTGTACTGCAACATCCTGTAACTCAGGTGTGTCCCAAATTTTCTGATCAAGGAGATTATAGGACCACAGAGGAAAGTGACCAGTGATGTAGAATGTGCCTAAGGAGAGTCACATGGAGAGAAAACATTCTCTTAGGTTTTCACAGAGAGCACATTCATCAAGCAGCTTAGATGAAAACTATAGGAACACTTGTTTTCATAGCATTTGTGTCTTTTGCTAAAAATATTTCCTGATAAATTCCAATAGTCTTTGGTGATGTAAACTCTATAAGAGCAATTCCTAAATTATACAGTGTGGATCATTAGTTTTCTAAAAGATATTACATATAATATAAAATTAAAATATCTGTATATCAGCACTTAATATGTTAGTGCAATTGAAATAATTCCATAGCATATCAACCTTTTATCATTTGTGTAACAGGAATTTCATAGAATTACAGTATCTAAGCATGAAGTATTTTTCTTCAGAGGACCACTTATCTACTACCTCCAATAATATGTTTGAAAAAATAGTGAATGAAGCCACTAGCACACAGAACTTTGATATAAAATAGTTGATCACAGGAATAAGAGTGATGTGGGAATTTTCTTCCTAGATCCTCCTTCAGGGAGGATTTCTGCTTGGCTCTGGAGAATACAGGCAGTGCATAGCTTCGTGCTGCTGGCTCCTGGAACAGCTGCTGCAGCCTTCACAGCTCCTAAGAAAGCCTTCATGTGGTGCCTGAGCACGGAAGCCTAAAAAGAATTGCTTTTTTCAGGCCCAATGTAGCATATTTCTGATGGGCAGGATTTGCGTCAGGGCTGCCTGCTAGATCAGCCAAGGTGTTTTAAGACTTCATTGCAATTCAACTTCTATTTTTTTCTGCCTAATCCTACTTCTGCCTTCTGGTCTAAGGTGCTAATTCTTTTTGCACCCCCAAAGACATGTCAACATCTGCTTCTTTAGTACTTTGGGGATATTTCAAAGACAGAATTCCTTTTAAGAAACTTTTGAACCAATTTTCTTTGGACAAATATATTTTCATGAGAGGTGGAAGAAGAAGGGACTATCCAGGCCTGAGGCAGATTTAATTCCAACCGCCCAAGAGGGGTGCGCCCATGTGAACCAGACACGTGGACAGACAGGCCTTCAACCACGAATGCATCCAGCCAAGAAGAGTAAAAGGAAGGAAAGAAAATGAATGTGCAATGACACATAAAGCTGTTCTTTGACTACATTTTTTTGGTTGCCCTAATGATAGGACTAAGCTCGCAGTTCTTCTCTGGTCCCAGAGCCAAGGACAAAGCCAACCTTAATTTTAAACAAGACTATAAATTAAGGTCTGGGCCAGATCATCAACCCATTTCATTATCTTGCCTCATTTCAAAACCCTTCTGAAATCAGCCTCACAACTAGCTGCGGGCAGCATTGCTGCTGACTCAGCCCACGTATTTTTCGTCTGAGTTTTACATGAAGACAGACCAGTCAATTCAAAGGAAAATAAAACACGTTTTTGGGCCAACTGAATCACTTCACTGGGCTAGATAAGCTACACTACTATTCTAAAATCTGGCCACAGGGAAAACATATGTTATGGAATAGGACCAAAATTATATTTCAAATACATAAAATGTTACTTCATATCTTTTTTATTATTAATATGTATTTGGTGAAGGGTCTCACTATGCAGATCAGACTCATAGTGATTCTTCTGCTTTCAGCCTCCCCAGTGCTGGGATTACAGGTGAATGCCACCACACCTGGTCTCTGTGGCTGGCTCAGCATGCCTGGGGGCTGGGCTGGCATGGTATATGGTGCCAGGGAACAAATCCCGGTTGCTGTGCTTGCCAAAGTAAGCACTTAGTGCTATCTCACCAGCCCTCCCTTGTATCTTATCAGTTGAATTAATTACTAAATTCAATTTACTTTATTATGTTTCTGTAGAGTAGCTTTTTGTCTCCCTTTGTTTTATGACCAAAATCAGCATCTGCCCTGTGTTGCTCCACAGCATGCCCTCTCAAATTGTGTCATTTTTAGGTGTTTGAAAATGTTACATTTTCAATTAATTGGTTGAGAGAAGGAGATGTTTTATTTCTTCTTCTCTGCCCATACCTACACACTGAGTGTACTTTATATAACCAGAAAAGAAAGAGATGTACTGTACTTAAAGAAATACAGTAGCATTATGAATTAAAAATTGGTAGTCATACAATTTGGGAGTTTATTTATTTACATTCAATGGACATGAATCAACGCAGAAATGTCAGATATGTACAGAGCGTAGCATTTCTTTACGAATTTGAATTTCAGGAAAAATAAACCAAGTGAAGCTTAATAATAGATCACCCCAGTCACATGGAGAGAAAACATTCTCTCAGACTATCAAAGAGAGCAAATTGGTCAAGCAATGGCCGTGACTCATCTACATGGCTGACACTGACAAAAGATGTACAAACTGCTGTACAGGGTTTCAGGGTAAATTCTGAGGGGATTTGACTGAGCTTCTCAGATACAAAGGTTGCATTTTTTGTTATATA
>NW_004524870.1:89858-105906 GCF_000260255.1 Octodon degus | reverse complement strand
TTATTTTACTAGTTTTCTTTCCATTACTGGGGCATTAGCAATTTAAAGGAGGAAAGATCTATTTGGCTCATGGTTTTGGAAATTTCCTTCCATGCTTCACTACCTCCAGGGCAGAAGAGTCAGGACAGGACAGCGTGGCAGAGGAAAGCTGCCCAACCAAAGATGCCAGAAAGCAGAGAAGGAAGAAAAAGAGACAGAGACAAGATAGACTCTTCCCTAGCAACCAACTTCTCTAACTTGGCCCTGCTTCATAACAGCATACAGGTGCATCTAATTGCACACAGCGTTCAGAAAGCATATTGAGAAATGAATTTTTTTAAATATTTCTACACTTAGCTTTCCTTAACTTCCCAGACTCATTATAATGAGGATCTTTAAAAAAAATTTTTGAAAACAGCCCTCTACAGATATAGATCTTATTCTCCAGGACATTTCCCTGATAAATTCCATGAAAAAGGCAAAAAGTTACATAGACATTTTTAAAATTTAAGATTATGGGGGTTATGGGTATAGCTCTGTTTTAGAGCATATGTGTAGCATGGGTGATTCCTTGGATTTAATACCCAGCACTGGAAAACATGCTTCTTAAGATCCTTTCTTGGCAAATGATTGGTAAAATATTTCTTTCTTTTCCTTAATGGCACATCTGCCTAGTATGTTGTTGTAATGGCTAAGTTTAAACAGCATTTCCAAGCTAGTTCTAGCTTGGTGACTTTGATTTTTTTTTAATTGATGTGACCCTTGATGGTGGTAATGGTTCCTTCCTCTGATAGACTACACATTGAGTTTACTAGTAGTCTATGCAGGTCGAAGTGACAAATGTATTATGTTTCTGAGAATTTTACATTTTTTTTTTATTTTTGTACGTGACTTTTCTGAACAAAGCTCTGGTACATGCATGAGATGCATAAGGGATGAACTAACTTATAACTCATGGAATTGGACACAATAATTTTGAGGAAAGAGATGGAGAAAAGGATTATATTGGTCTGCAGGGAAGAGAAATCTCAGCATAAAGAATACATGCTGATAAGACTGAGAGTGATTTCTCAGAAGCAGTAATAAAGAGAGTCTCCTTAAGAAAACACCTTGATACCCCCCTCCCACGTACTGCATCAAGCACCTTAATTTTGTCTTCTCCTACCACACAGCTTTAATTAGGATTAGATTACAGCTTAATCATATCTAAATGTCTATCAGAAATGGCAGATTATGGTCTTTGCTCTTACCTTCAAGGAGAAATATCTGTCAGAATTTTCAGATATCTTTCTGACACTCGCTCCTTTAAATATGGCTCCTTTGTCCCCAACTGAATAAATGCATCCTGTTTGTTAACATAGACAATCAGAATAAGCAAAACAGTTCACTTCAGGATTCCCATTCCAGTGAAGATGAAATCATACCTATTTGAACTGAAACAAAAACTGCAAGTCATATCATCTTCAGGGTCAGTACATAAATCCCTGTTAATGTAGGTTCTGCTTAAGGGTTTGACTGTGAAAGCACGTTTTAACTCTAGTATGCTAGGAGGGCCAGCCAAATAGTTCAGGAGATTAAAGCACCTGCAAGCAGGCCCAGGGGCCAGGGGTTCTATCCCTGATCTGCCCTGCTGGCCGTGCCCTCAGGGCACACTGAGATAGCAATTGAGACTGGGTGTGGTGGCACATGCCTGTAATCCCAGCTCTTGGGAGGCTGTAAACAGGTGGATCACTATGAGTCCAGTCTAGTAGTGAGATTCTGAAAACCCTGTAGACCCATCCCTAAAATACAACCCCCTCACACAACAAAAAACAAAAAACAAAAAAACAAAAAAAACAAAAAAAAAAAAACCATCTCGTATACTAGGTAGAACATTTATTCTGTACTTCTTGTGCAAAATCCAGAAATAAGCTTACCTTCATCCCCAAATTTTCACTAATTATACATTAGTGAAAATTATAAAAGTCTTTCAAGTTAAAAAGATGTCAATGGATTATATAGCCTTCAGAATCCCACAGAATTCCCTCCAAAGTAATGACACTTTTGATTAGTCATGGGAGCTTCCAGGGAATACCTAATGGTATCTGTATAGAGAATCCATGTGTACGATAAGAGTCATCCCATGTGAAGGATAAGAAACTTGTCTCTGACTTAGGCAGAAGTGCTACCACCTTGGTGCTGAAAGACCTTTAAGTCAGTATCAACTCACTGTCCTGCACTGTCTTATGGATGATAAAATTGCCCAAGGCATTCTTGTTCATCGGTGCATCCAAAGCGTGATTGTCAGCACTAACTGCTATGCTAGGATTAATAACTCAGAGAAAGAAAGGAGAGAAATGCAGTAACTTAAAGAGAAATCCACCTGTCTCTGCGAGATACAACTTGGTAATTTATGGTATTTATTCAGATCAGTATGTAGGAGACTTTGGAGGCCTGATTTGAGGTCAATATTGCTAATTTGGACTTATTCTGTTGATTCTAGTCTTAAGTGCTTTTTTTTTCTGAATTAGATGCTTTCTGATAAAAATTCTTCAAATTTGCTCACAGACTCTCTTAATCATATTAATATTAATCAGGGTGGCTGATAGAATAAGAAAAATTAGCAGAAACCAAGATGGTGTATAGCATATTGTACAAAAATAAGAACTAGCTAGTGTTGGGCAATCTGATCTTTTACACAGGGCTTTTTCATTTCTGCTCAGACTCTGGGAAGAAGCACTAACAGCTGTTGTTTCCATCTTTCCACGAATGTTTGGCTATAAAAGCCCTTAGGAATATTAAGATAATGCTTTCCTTTGAGTCAAATTTCTGGTTTGCACATAGCTAATAAAGATAGAAACAATCTTTCTAAACTAAACAATTGCTTAGTTACTGCCTGTTATAAAATATCTGGGTTTCTTGGGGTTGGAGAGATGTCTCAGTGGAATAAGTGCTTCCCTGGCAACCACAAGGGCCTGAGTTCAATCCCGGTCTGCAAAAAAAAACAAAACAATAAAAGAAAAAACCAAATGCCTGGGTTCCTAAGGTCGGTGTACCTCTCCTGTACCAGGCATCACATTATGCTTTCTGTGACTCTGCATGTATAATGACTGGAGAATCTGGCATATGAAACTTTTGATATTGTCGCTACTTCCATCACTATAAAGTGTAGCATTTGTCTCTGGCCTCTGGCCTGTCTTCCTTAAGCACCCATACACTGGGGGTGTATGACTCATTAGCTGTCATGTAAGACAAACTCTAAATATGTTATTGTTCCTGATATTCATCAGCTTTAGGATGTAGCACAAGGAAGAGTAAAGGACTTCCTATCTGTAGCTGATGTAGAAATGGGAAAGACAAATTCTTCTGATATACAACTGCTAGAGGCCTAAATTATTACGTAGCTGGCCATGGGAGATCATTTTTATTTGTACTCTAATTAGAAAATAAATCTTTTTGACAAGGGAAATGTACCCAACAAACATCCTATCGTGGCTACCAAGTGAGCAAAGGATATGACTAGTGAAGCTATTATAAGCAAAGCCTGTGCTACCATTGATGGTGGACCTATGGAGTTATTTGGTTTTCTTTTAAGACAAAGCATGTTGATGTATGCATTGTTTTTCTGAACTAAAACCTCATTATTCAGGTTTAGTTGTAGTGCTGGCAGTTTGTAATAAGTTAGTGGGTTTTAGATTGTAGTTTTGGCACTCACCTCTAAAAGGTTCACCATCACTGTTAGGGATAGAAAAATGGATGTTCATGACTAAGTAGACCTTAAGAAGTTATCATAAAACAAAGTAGTAAATCAGATTTGACGAGTGAATTTCAAAGAAGTGAACTTTTAAGTAACTTTTGACTTCTAAGTTTATAAAATAAACTTTTAAGGATTTTTTATAAACAAACATACAAACAAACAAAAAACAAGTAAAGGTCTTAAAAGGGAAGCAAAATCCTGTTTTAGAATTTCAAAAAAGTAGCAGATTTGGGATGCAATGATGATTTTATACCTAGGACAGTCTAAGAAAAGAATGGCCCTGGCTCATATTGACAACAATAATTTTATCCATTATACTTATTTAGGGTAATTCTTTCTATTGAAAGTGAAGGAAATGGAAATTAGAAGGACTGAAAAACATGCACTCTTAGTTAATTTAAAACTCATGTACATTCATTTATGTTCAGAAACTTGAGTCATTATTCTCATAAACATGAGAATTAGAGTTCCTTCAGTAATCACTGCTCAGGTATTACATAACTAAACTGAAACAAGATTATCAAATGATGTCTCAAGTCAACCCACTGCTGGCTTATTCATCATCACATATTGTGCTTGTCAATCAATGCTGGCAGACTGTGAAGAACAATAAAGTGCCACTATCACAAAAATCACATCTATGATGCGATCATTACCCTAGTCAGGAAAGGCCACTGTGAAGAGACAGCATGTGGACTAAAACCAGGTGGGCATGTGCAGAAGACACACCTGCTCAGCAGCAGGAAAAGCATGGACATTGCTTCTGAGTGGGTTCTCTGTAGTCAGTAGCTACTATACTATTTTTGCTTCATAGTGATAATAGGAAAAGTAGATGACTGAATGCCATATTAATTATAAAATTTACGATTGACATACTGTTGTTTTAAATCAGTAATTGTCATGGGGCCAGGAAGATGGCTCAGTAGATAGAATAAGCGCTTCCCTGGCAAGTGCAAGTGCCTGAGTTCAATCCCCGGTTCTGCAAAAAAAAAAAAAAAAAAAAAAAAAAAAATTATAGTACTATTTTTTAGTGTTACTTGTTTTGCTTTTATGACAAGATATGTTAACGTATGATAGATAAATAAATAAATTATATCACAAAAATAAATTATAAATTCAAATTTGTTTTGAGCAAAAAGCATAAATTAAAACTATATCTATTTTTATTCACTTTTTATTTTTATTTATATATGCTTGTAGTGCTCAATGATTATACTCCTCATGGAGTACACATGTATGTAACATATCTTGATTCTTTTCTCATTCCCTTCCCCTCACCATCCTTCTTCTCTCTGCATTTCTTGATCTTCTTCATGTGTGCAAAAGAACTACCTCCCTATTTCGGCCTTTTACTTTGTTATTTGTCTCACATTTTCACAGTGAATTTTACTATGTTTGCTAATTGATAAATAGGAAGTAAACTTCCATTTTCATCCTAGAGAAGTACAGTGCTATTATTTTAATGGATGAAAAATTGAATGAAAGAAGGAAGACTAAGAGAAAGCAAGCAAAGAATTTAGATAACTAATGATAGATAATTTTCAGGTAGGATGGAAAGATCCATGAATCAGAAGTAGATAAAGAGGGTTGTCACTTTTGCCACTTAGGAGTTGCTCAGCTTAAAAATTCTATGTAATTTCTTTGAGGTAACATTGGCATCATGTAATTATCCCTCAGCATTATTGTATCAGGTATGATAATGTTTACATAAACATTCTGGTACATAGGTGTAATCTCAGAAGTCTAGTAAGCTAAACCCAGAAGATATAAGATTCAAGCTGAACCAAGGCAATCAAGCAATTTAGAAGAGGTCTCAATATAATTCCTTTTGTTAAAGGTGGGTTGGGGATACAGTTTATTGTGAACCCTGAGTTCAATCCCTAATACTGTAGAAAAAAAAAAGCATCCTCTATCTAAAGTACTACTTAAGTCTATGAGAGAATTATAATTAATGTCAGGGAAAATATCTCTTTCTGACCTCAGAACTTATTCAAAGAAAATTTTCAAAAATCATCCCCACTTTCTCTTGACTCAGTAATGTTTTAAAATTAATTTTGTAAAGATTACTTTCAGCTGATATTTTTTGCACTGATTCATTGCATTTGACAGTATGATTACTAACTCATTTCCATAAAACGTTTCCCTACAATTTTCAGAAAAAAATCATTTAAAGTTTGAGTGAATGATAATGTTTACTCACTTACAAATTATAAAATACAAATGATGCACACTCAGATGCTTCATTACTTTTAAAGGCACTATCATTTATACTGGTTATCATAAGTTCAGAATCCATTTAATATATGGATATTTTATCACCAAGTTGAAGGAAGTGTTTTGATCTGTTTACATCCAAAATTGGAACAAATTATTTAAGGTGTAAAAATAGTTTTTTTTGTATTTTCATTTCGTACATTAAAAATGAAATAGCTGTATGCATTCTCCTCAGACAGTTTTTTCTGCTGACTCCAAAGGAAACTTAGGTGAACAAAGCTTTGTGTCTCTGCAAACACATCGTATAAATGATTGCAAGTTAAATATATTGACTTAAATGACCTCAGTAGGTTTTCTTCCTGCTACTCTATATGGATCACTTATTTAACTGATGGAAAACTGCTGATATTGCAAGAATTCTATATTTCAGAAGACATATTTTTGTAGGAAAAAAATAAACATCTGAAATCTCCAACAATACTAATACAATAGTAATAACATAGTATGTATGTTTTAATAAATCTATCTGGGCAGCAAGTACGTTATATGACATCAGTTTGTCTTAGGAACATATAATTTTAAGTCATTTACTTTGTCTATAAATACATTTGAGATATTTTTATGGTATAGTTAAGATAATGCAGTTTTACCTAGTAACAGCATAATTATGATGACCATAGAATTCTCATCATGAAAATATATACCAACAACGGACACATTATACACCGTGTGTGAAAATGGAAGGCCTATTATTACTTCAATAGATAATATATCGCAGATGAAAGAAATGATAGTTAAAATTTATTTGGAAATAGAAAGGGCCTAGAATAGCAAAGGTATTTTGGGGCAACAAAGGCAAAGCAGGAGGCATTACAATCCATGAATTGAAATTTTACTACAAAGCTGCTGTGATTCAACTGTAAAAGAGAATTACAGACCATTCTCCCTCAGGAATATAGATGCAAAAATCATCAATAAAATCATAGAAAATAGAATACAGTAAATCATCAAGAAGATTGTTCACCTCAAACAGGTAGGATTTACCCCAGGGATGCAAGGATGGCTCATCATATGCAAATCTATAGACATAACATAATAAGAGACTATATCAATACAGCCAAAACACAAAACCACATGATCATCTCAATTGATGCAGAAAAATCTTTTGACAAATTCCAACATGCATTCATCAGCGAAGTCCCCCAGAAAATTTTTCAAGCTTTCTTGAAATTCACGTAAGAGTATATTACCTATAGTCACTCTATAGTGACTATAAAATGTGAAAATTTATTTTTCTTATCTAATTCTAACTTAATAACTATTTGCCAGCCATTCCAAATCCCGTCTTTCTAATTATATTCTACTTAGTGCAATTTTCCAAAAGTTTTGGTAGCCTTAAGTGTATACATAAAGTATTAATCAAGGATAAATTTATTGGGTTTGGACATAGGTTGGTGGTCTAAGTGCCTTCCTGGCAAGCCCAAGAATACAGGGTTGATCCCTAGCTTTGCACATCATGCAGGCCCCAGAACTCTGGGCATACAGTATCCTGCTGGCCATGGGAATTGGGCGTGGTGGTACAAGCCTGTGATCTGAGCGCTGGAGAGGCTGAGACAGGAGGATCTCAATGAATCTGAACTGCATAGCAAGATCCTATACCAAATAAATAAAAGTTTATTTTTAAAAAGAATGAATTTAGTTTTCCTGATAATAGTAGTAATCAATAGTTACAGCATACTAGGGAAAATGTTATATTTTGAATAAGTGCTACATTATTTACTTTATATTAGGTGATACATTTGAGGCAGAAAACATTTAGCCTTATAATTGAAAAGAAATCTGGTAAATAGTATCCTAGCAGCAGACCTGTAAATAATGTAAATCACAGGGTTAGTGGGCAAAGTTTTAGGATATACAGAATACTATATTTAGGTTTGAAAAATAGTTACTAAGCATAATAAGTCTTGTTGAGTAAAAACTTTGATTTAATTAAATGAACAAGCTTTGAACAACAAAGCTAGACCTTAGATTGCACCTCCACAAAACAACAAAATCAGCAGAAATAATTCAACAGTACTATTCTTCATGACTGGTGACAACTAACAAGATTTTCCATTTGGTATATGCATACACCTCAGGAATTTAAAAGAAGTCACAGAACTGAAACAATTCATAACAATGAATTGGAGTTGAAGAAGGCAATGAAAGTGCTGAACAGTAATTTGAATGACAATGTCATGACAATGAAGAGCCAAAAGAATGCTGAAAGAGGATGCCTTGCTAGCCCTGTCAGACACAAAACAAACTGTTCTGCTGAAAGATTAGATTATGCGTTCACACAAAGAATTGTCATTCTCTACAGGAGAACAATTGGCTTTCATCTATCAGTCAGTTAATAGCTATGACATCTAAATTAGGAGTAATGAGGGTGCACTGGATCTAGTACCAATGGTCTATTTGGCAAAATGTATTACTCCATTCATCCTGATTCTTTATTTTCTGAAGTTGATCACATCTTGGTAACAAGTTTCATTTTGCTTGCTTATGAATCAATTGTGTCAGCAGTGTATGCAAGGGTAACTGTATATAAAGAAGAGCTCAGACATCTTTTGTAAAGTTTGTCAGTGACTATATTCACACATTTTCAGCTCTGCATTCATTTATGATTTGCTGTTGCTTATCAGATCTGTGTTCAAAGGTGAATATCTAGAATTCAAAAATCCTGGTGGGTCAAAAGAGTCACTACTATGTGATCTTGGCGAAGTTAAGGGAACTTGATTAGCTTCAATTTTGTCGTTTATTAAATGATAAATATCACATTTTGTGGACTATATTGTTCACCCATTTGGAATTCACTAGAAAATATTGATAGCATAATTTTAAATGCTGACAATGAATTGGCGAACAGAGTGGAACTATTTCATGTTGTCTCCAGGTTAAAGGCTAGTAATGACAGAGTCATTACTTACATAGTGACAGTGCTGTGGTTTGTGTCTAGTTGGGATCCCAGCACCTCAGGCTGTCATTGGGGTGGCTTCTAGAGTTGTGATGCAAAGCTGGGATTATGGGTAAGAGTGTTACACTTGCCCTAGGGCAGATAATCTGCATACAAATGTAAGGAGGGGAAAGAGGCTAACTAGCTGCCCCTGCCCCTGCTCTTTGTTGTTTTCTGCCTACCATGAAAGGTTGCCCTCTTTCATGTGCTGATTTTCCTGGAAGCCAGAGGAGTGTGGACTAAAACCTCCACTAACTGAACTAAATAAACCTTTCCTTCCTCAATGCTGGGTATAGGGTATTTGTCCTAATAACAAGAGAAAAGTAACCAAGACAGACCCATATGCTACATTATGACTACTACAAGAAAGAGAAGCGGCACATACATGTAAACAAATGCATAGCCCTGAGGCACCAAATGGCATGGAAGTAGAACAATTAAAAGGAGGCCTTAGGATATACAGAGCAAGTGGGCTGCAATCACAGTACCGTTAGTGTTGGACAGTGAGGTAAAGATTAAATGAAATAGAACTTTGAAGCATTTATTTATCAATGTTAAAATGATATACTCTGGAAGCAGAGACAAAATCAAGTTGGATTTCAAATATTTAAACCTTACTAAGTTTTTTTGAACTTCTATGAAGCGATGATGTTTAGAAAACATATATGCTGTACCAACCTTAAGAAATACACATTTCCAGATAATTAATGTGTGACAGTGTGAGAAGGAAATGAATTAACTGTTGCATTCCAGTGGTTCAAGCCAAAGCAGAGCATCCACTCTGCTGACCAAGTATCCTTCACGGTACACAACTCTACATTCAAGGACATAGTTAGTATTAAAGAACGATGCTTCCATGATATTATTGAGTGCTATCATTGGAAGCTTTACAGTCCTGCTGTATATCACTCTCCTATGCTCTTGTTTAGTTTTACTTTTTCAGATATATAATGTGAAAGAAAAAAGTTTTCTTTAGGAAAAAATATTTCATATGCCCACTTCACATTTTGAAGGTTACTAATGCATTTTGAAGGTTACTAATGCATTTTGAAGGTTACTTGGATTCTTTTTCACAATAATGTTTGGAAATTTTCTTAACTAAGAAAAATATAGGTTTTATAAAAGATTGTAACTCATCAAATAAGACAATTTACAAAGTTCAACCAGGAAAATTCTTTAATACAACTTTTTTAATTCTATACTTTCTAAATAGTTATTTTGGCAAACGTAACAAGTTGAACTGAACAGCACTAAAGAGAGATAAATATCTATAAATGTATTCTAAGAAGCTGAGTGGTCACACCAATGAAAACATCTGTGCGTTGCATTATTCAGCCATAATGGCTTTCAAATCTCAAGTAAATTGAAGTTAATTAGCTAAAAATATTGATGAATTATATTTTTCCTTGAACATGTGCATGTGATTAAAAAAATAAACATTATATTGACCAAAAGCATGAGAGTTATTGCTGCTTCCTAGGTATAAATTCAGCTTTACAGATGGATTCCCAACTATTTATTTCATCAGGAAAGGTCCTGTAAAATATTTAATACTATACTCTTTAACCTCCATTATTACTATACTCTGCACTTCTTGGTCTCTACCTACACTTGACCTATTTCAATCTAACTTCAGTTGCAAGAAGTCATTACGGTGGCAGAAAGGTTGACATAAGTTAGAGCTCTCATTGTCTCTCTGATCTCACCACTTTTATCTTGGCTTCCAGTCTCTGCTCAGTGGGAAAATCTTCACACTGCTGTACTTGTTTTCCTTCCTAACTGGAGTATTCTCTTACAACAGATTAAATAGTGTTATATTTTCCAACACTCCTAAGTCTCTACTCAGAAGTAATGTGAATGGAGTCTTTTACCTGAAAAAAAAGGACTACAAACAAACCCAGTCCACCCTCTACCATTTCTTCTCTGTTCAACAACCCAACTTCATTTTTTCTTTAGCACATAGCATAATAAAATTTTCTATCTTTTGTTTAATAACCATGTTTTTATTTTCCCCCATGAGAACATAAGCTACACAAATGTAAGAGACTCCTACCCTAGTAGGAAAACTATATGGTTCAAATGTTCAAAAGACAATAATCAGAAGTTAAAAGTTGACATTAAATCTCTACATAGACAATTTCAAAAACTGTACCAAAAGACTTGTAGATTTACTAAACAAATTCAGTAACGTAGATTGATACAAAATGAAAATAGAATCCTGTACACAATAAACTTACTAAGAGAGAAATTAAGGAAATTATAACTTAAACAATAGTCTCAAAAAATGAAATACTTATGAATTAATCTAACAAAGGAAGTAAAAGATCTATACATTGAAAATTACAGTATTCTGAAAAGAGAGATCATGAGGATATCAAAAAATGAAAAGATAATCCTGGATCATGAATAGGACAAATAAGCATATTGAAAATTGCCATACCCCCCAAATTGTTCTACAGATTAATGCACTCCTGATGAAAATACTATTAGCATATCTCACAGAATGAGAATGCAGAAAAGACAATAAATGCTCAGCTAACTTATTGTATTATTATTATTATTATTATTATTGTAGTAGTAGTAGTAGTAGTAGTAGTAGTAGTAGTAGTAGTAGTAGTACCAGAGACTGAATTCAGTAACTTGTGCTTACAAGGCAGGTGCTTAAGCCACTAAGCTATCTTCCCAGCCCAGCTAACTTATCTTTGACTAGGGAAGCAAACACTTTCAGTGGAAGAAATACAGCCTCCTTAATAAATGGTGGTGAGAAAACATTTTTCCACATGCCAAAGACTAAAACTAGAACCATATATTTCACCGTACACTAAACTAAAATCAAAATGGGTTAAAAACTTAAATACTAAAGAAGAAACACTAAATCTGCTAGCAGAGAGAAAAAGCAGAACTCTTGAAGATATAAGTGTAGGCAAAGATTTCATACACAAAACCCTGATGGCATGGGAAATAATACAAAGAATCAAGAACTTGGACCTTATCTTGTTAAAAAGCTTCTGCATAGTAAAATAAATTAGCAACATAGTGAAAAGAAAACCAACATAATGGGAAAAAAATTGGGCAGTTGTCTTTCCAGCAAAGGATATATACTGAACATATAAAGAATTGACAAGTTTAAAGACAAAATCCAAAAGTGGGTATCTGAGGTGTATGAACCCTCAATTTCTCAAACAAAGAAATATAAATAGCAAATGAACACAAATCACAAATAAATATTTGAAAAAATAATTAACATCACTGGTTGTTCAAGAAATGCAAATTAAACAACACTGATATTCCATCTCACTCCAGACAGAATGGCTAACATTAAGAAATCAACCAGCCTGCCCGGCAAGCACAAGGTCCTGAGTTCAATCCCTGATACTGAAAAAAAAAATGAAAAAAAGAAAAGAAATCAACAAATAACAAATGGTGATAAACCTATGGGAGAAAAGGAACTGTTTTCAGCTTTGGCAGAAGCATAGGTTGGTGAAAACACTGTGGAAATCTGTGTGGAGATTCCTAAGAATACTAAGATTAGAGGTGCCATTTGACCCATCTTTCTCCTTTCGTGGTATCCTCCCAGAAGAATAAAAAGCATACCACAGTGATGCATGCACATCCATGTTTATAGTAACACAGTTTATAATAGCTAAAACTTGGAAACAATCCAAATATACATCAACAAAAGAATGGAAAAGAAAGATGCATCTTTATTGATACAATGAAGTACTACTCTGCCACAAAGTATTTTAAACTTGAGCTACTCCTAGGAAAGTTGTTGCAACTTGAGGTGATACTCTTAAGTGAAATAAATAAAATGCATGTCTGTAAATATTCATTGTCTCCCTGGAGTGAGAAAGTGAAAGAGAAAAAAGACTAAAATGTAGATATTGTGAAATGGAAATTGTTCAAAAGGAAAAAAGAAGTAAAGAGGGTGAGGTGGGAAAGGAAGGAAAGAAAAAATGATTAAAAAACAATAAAATAGAAACAAAGCTTTGTAAATTGGTAGGGGATATGTGGCTGTAGAGAAGAGAAGGGCTTGGGATAAGAAGGAATCAAAATATGCCATATAGAGGTACAAATGCCCTATGATGAATATGATCATTATGTTCATATTAAAATGTACCAATAAATTTCATTAAAGAATCTTATGGCACAATTTTCACAATGAATCAACCAATATTAATTCATTATTATCAACTATAGTCAATATTTTATTCAGACTTTCTTAATTTTTATCTAGCATTGCTTGTTCCAGGAGCTTATCCACCATCCCACTTTGTACTTGATCACCAGCAGCTCTTTGCCTTCACCTTCTTGTGACTATAACAGTAGCTCAGACTTTCCTCCTTGTTTTCTATAGCATTTGATAGCTCCAAAAATTATAGCTCATCGTGAGTGCAAAGCAGAATGAGTCTGGGGAGAGATCACAGAAGAACAGTACCATTATCATTACCTGATGTAAAGTTATAGAGTATCAGCAAGATTTATGACTGATGATGTGGGTGCTAGCCATATGGTTGAAATAGGATCTGCCATGTTTCTCTTTAAAAAGTTATTTTCTTCACTCCTTTTTTGAGGAGAAAAATTTAAGAATTAACATTTTCTTTTGAGTGATACATACAATATTTCTGAGCTAATAAACAGAAACAAATAGTGAGAGTGAGAAAAGGATCCCAAGAATACAAATTTTAGAGGAAAGTAAAGACAGTCACGGGCAGCAACACAAGTCGATATGATTTTTGGCATGAGAGGAAGCACATCTTTTTCTGAGACCATCATGAAAAATTCAGGGAGTCATGAACCTGTAGTCCCATCTGATCATATCATAAGTGTGTGTAGTTTTCAAGTGGTGTAGTTTCTGTTGCTTGTTTGGTTTAGTTTGACTTGTCTGAGTGAAAGGAAGTGACTGAGTCTAATCATGTAAGAAAACAGAACATATAAACAACTAGAAATTATTGGGACGATCGTCCAGTTACAGTTGAGGATTTACTTGAGGTTAGAAAATATCAGTTTTTCAGCTCATGTAATTGTATCCAGACAGAAGAAATAGACTGTTGGTCTAAGCCGCAGCTGGAAATTGGCAAACTGAAGTGCAAGTGGAGGTCATGGGGGTAGCAGGTTCGAGGGAAAGCAGAGCTGACATGCATGAGGGAAAATGAACAGAAACTTGAAAAGACAGGAAGGCCATGAGGCAGAAAAAGAGGCAATGAATGGATAGATTTCTTCGGATGAAGGTTGGAAATGATTGAAATGGGATAAAAGAAAGATATGAGTAGAAATGTTTAAAATTTTGATACGTATTTGACTATGTCGAAGAATTCATCCACCCTGCAACAATATGAACATTTTTTTTTTCCCAGAGTAAAAAGGTATTAAAGAGAACTACATTGTATTGTCTTCAACAGGAGGCCATCTATGCTGATGGGAGTCAAGCAAATTTCTGTTCTGATCTTTGTAGTTGATATGGGGGGGGGGAGAAGAAAATGTATCAGATGTAAGTAATTAAAGTTACGACTCTAAATTAAATAGTAATTAAAGTTATGACTCTAAATTAAATAGATAATTGTGACAAGGATAAGAAAAAAAGGTATGTTTTTGGAATTACATAGAAGTTAATGTTCCATAGGCTCTATGGAAATACAGGACTCTTAAGACCTTTCCCATTTTCTCTATGACAATAGTCAAAAGGAGGAAACCTGGGAATTTTAGGTAAGGGGAAACATCAGTACTGATAAAAGTAGACTTGAGGGCTGTCCTGATAGCTCAACAGATTAAAGCCCCTGCTCAGGCAGAGCACAGCATCCAGGGTTTGATTGAGACTGGGCATGGTGCTGTATGCCTATAATTCCAGCACTTGGTAAGCTAAAAATAAGAGAAACACTGCAAGTCCAAGCTATGTAGTGAGACATTATAGACCCTGTAGGTCCTGTCCTAAATACAGAAAAGACTTGAACTAATGAGAAAATGATATGGTCTAGATAAAGATATATATTACTGTAAGTCATAAAACTATTATAGAGTGGGATAATTTATGTACTTCAGTTTTGTTGCAGTTTAGATTTAATATTCTAGAATATAATTTTCTCCTCAATGGTAGTGAGTAATACAATTTGTGCAAAATTAGAATGAAAGTTTGAGTGGTAAGGGGAAACATCAGTACTGATAAAATTAGACTTGAGGGCTGGCCTGATAGCTCAACAGATTAAAGCCCCTGCTCAGGTAGAGCACAGCATCCAGGGCTTGATTGAGACTGGGCATGGTGCTGAATGCCTATAATTCCAGCACTTGGTAAGGTAAAAATAAGAGAAATATTTTGCAGATAGGGTTGTGCTATGGACATAAAAAAGTGAAATAATATAAAGAAAAGAGAGTTTAGTAGGGTGGACTATGGCCCTAAAGCCCTGAATTCTTTATTGTCCCATCATTTCATATAAGAAAGATACAGCATGTTGCTTACTAGTTTGACTTTTACTTCTGGGAACAGGTGTGCAGTACACTGACACTTAAACTATTTGTGTTCCATGAAGCTGAACACATTATAATCAATATCCTGGATTATAAAGTGGCCTTTGGGATGCTTATCCAGCATTCAGAGAGAGTTTCCTACACTAATTCTTGTACACTTTCAGTAGTGGGTTTTGAATAGTATTCAATTTGTATTTCTTAATTTTTATCAGTTTTGCTATAACGTTATTTGGAGCATGGATATGTTAACATTTTCCAACTAAACAAACAAATATATTCTATTTTTCATCTGAGATAAATAATGAAGACTTAATATACGACTACTGGCATTTAAAAAACATTTCAATAACTATTTTTATTTTAAATCCCTGGAGATTTTAAGATTTTGTCAAATGAATACATTACCTATAATTAGGATATTTCATTTTTAAACATGTAATCAAAGAAATATAATTTCACATGCACCAGAAATCATGGCTAAGAATTTTTATAGCAGCAATATCATATGATACCATACCTGGAAAGAATTCAAAACACATCAATAGAACTACAAATAGAAAGTCAAACTTCGACTTCTGCTGTCTTCACAAATGCTTATAAACAAAACTTTACAAGAGGCATAAGACAAGAAGCCTGCTTTGGTCCCACATGCCTGTCATCTA
>NW_004524870.1:85824-89058 GCF_000260255.1 Octodon degus | reverse complement strand
CCTGGAGGTGGTGGGCTGAGTGGGGGCACGGGTATTGCCGCAGAGAACTGTGCACAGGTTGAGTGGGGAGGGAATCTGAGCATTTGGGGTCAGGACCAGTCTAGCACACCGGATCTGCTGTCCCACGCCCTCAGTCCCCGTGCTGGCCACCACAGCTGGGTTCTTGACATTTGCTGGGTTCCTTTCTTTAGGAACTCAACAGGACACGCAAAGGAGGAGAAGTTGCTGCCTTCCTGCAGCAAGCTCCGGGGGCCACCTTTCTCAAAGTCCCTTGCTGGGGGAGGACACATCCCAGGCAGCCAGCTCCGGGCCACTGTGCCAAGTTAAGGGCTAACTACAGAGACAGTCTTCCCAGTGTGCCCAGCTCACCGGTGCCGCACCACCTCCAGTCCGGAGGGAGGCACTACAAGCATTGCTGGCCTAAAGGATGGATTGGGAGAAGGGGTCCGGAAAGGGGGCTGAGAGCAGCTCCAGGCCCTTCAGGGCAAGGGCACAACACGCATGGTGTTGGTGAAGCCGGAGCCGGGTTGCCACCCAGTCAGCACCATGACCACATCTACCGTGTTGAAGATGCCTCTAGCCTTGCGACATTCACGGCCAAGTTCAGGCGCAGGTCCACGTCCTCAGCCCATGCCTGCTGCACAGGGTCCTTGCACAGCACAGGAAAGATGCCGCGGTACAAGTGCGCCTGGCAGGCCGTCTGAGGATTGCAGGTCACAGCGATTGAAGGGGGCCGGTGGACGGTACCACGCCACTTGGTGGGCAGACCTGCCGGATTTGGCGAGCGTGATTATGGCCCTGCTGCAGCAGTTGAAGGAGACCGCCACAGCACTCACGGTGGCAGCTTCTGTGGGGTCGCTGGCAATGGGGGCCAGGCGGCGCAGCTCCTCAAACAATTTTGAGTGATAGATGGCAGCCTCTGCCTCCCGGGCAATCAGGTGCTGCCTGTGTACGGCCTCCAGCAGGTAGTCACCCTTGGCCATCTCCCTGGACAGCATGATGCAGTCCACCTGGTCTAGGACGGCGTTGGCTACATTGCTGCCCTCTGCCCGAGTGGGGAGACTGGGTGTATTTTTAAGTGCATGATAATGTAGAAAAATAGAAATATTTATCTTTTTTAGTGCTTCCAGTTTCTTAGTGCTGCCAGGGATCACTGGCAGTCAAAATTATACCTGGCATTCAGAAAATTAGAATTGTGTATTTGATTAGCTGGAAAGACAACTAAAACAACTACTGGTCAGTATGGTGGCACACGCTTGTAAGTCCACACTCAAGCAAGAGGCTGCAGCAGGATTGCTGTGAGTGTGGGGCCAGCCTGTTCTACATAATGAGCTCAAGTACTACAGGGGGTTTGCCCTGTGCTGGAAGTGACTCACTTACTCCTGCTCACGTAGATCTCCTAATAATAATGCTTAGCCTGTGGTGTAAACTAGGGATAATGAACAGTGTCCTACAAAAACACACAGACTAAAGGCTAAAACAAATTAATATAGCTACTTGTAAGAAATAATAAAAAAAGGATGATTTTAAAATTAAAGATAATTGGAAGAATAATGCAGTTCCTTCTTTTCACGAGTCAAGAAGACTCCTTTACATAGATCATTTGGAGATTTTAAAGGCACACTTGCATATGAAAATCATGAGAGTTGACATGAAGTAGTAGAGATATTCAAGTTAAAATTGAGAAAAATTCCTGCTTAGACAGAAGCAGGGGTCGGGGTTCAATTCCCATCATGCTGTGCCAGCCCCATCCTACCCCCAGGACGCACTGAGATAGTGATGGAGACTGGGGTGCGGTGGTGCATGCTTGTAATCCCAGTGCTTGGGAAGCTGAAAACAGGAGGATCATTATGATTCTGATCTATGCAGTGAGACCCTGTAGACCTGTACTAAATACATTTAAAACAATTGAGAAAAAATTTTTTAAAAACTAAGAAAAATGGGGGCCAGGGAGATGGCTCAGTAGAATAAGCATTTGCCTGGCATGCCAAAGGGCCTGAGTTCAACCCCCAGTTATGAGGGGAGGGGAAAAAAAATAAGAAAAATGTAAAGAACAAAATAAAGTAAGATCAAACAAAAAAAATTAAGATGCAGGTAGTATAGGCAACTAAAAAAGAATGGGAAAAGTTGGCAAGTGGGGAAAGAGAAATCTGCAAAAAGCATAGCATTGGTCAGTTGAGATAACTCAGTGGACTAAGTACCTGCTTACACAAGGGTTCAATCCCCAGCACGACATGCCCCCCATCCCTGGGCATGTTGAGCCAGACAGTGTGTGGAGGTGCACACCTATAACCTCAGAGCTGGCAAAACTGAAAACAGGAGGATCATTATGAGTCTTAGCTGTGTAGTGAGACCCTGCTACCAGCAAAAAACTGATAGAAATTAGTAGTACAATCATTTTAGCTACCCTGTATATATAATTATTTGATTTTTTTCCTTCCTTTTATTCCTATCTTTTCCTCATCTCAATTGTTTATTCCCTATATTCAAATTCTTTCTGCTTTATTATATCTACTGTAACTTTCAAATTTTATTTGAAAGGTTCTTATACAAGGGATATAACACAATGTTCATATATGTGGGTCTAATTTATTTCACTTAAGAATATCACTTCTAGTTGCATCCATTCATCTATAAATGCCTCAAATTTATTCTTTTTATAGTTGAATAATACTCCATTGTGTCAAAATACCACATCTTTGTTATCCATTCTTCAGTTGGTGGGCATTTGGGTTGTTTCCAAGATTTAGCCTTGATAAATTGTGTTTTTGTAAACATGGGATATGCCTAATAAAATTCTTATCACCCAGAAAGCAAGAAGAGACTTATATAGCTGAGAGTAGCTAACGTAAAACATAGTGAAAAACTACACAGCATAATGGGGAAAAGCTAAATCTGATTTCATTTCCTCAGGCAACAAAATTTTCAAATCCATCTATTTGTCTATGGGTGGATGAGAGAAATGAAAAGACAAAATGAAGATAGCTGTAGAGTATTTCTACCTGTGTATGTGAAACAGACCCAGCTACGTCTTTTGGTACATGACTAGATCAACAGTTGTCCGAGCTTTATCCACACAATCGTGACAAGGATGCCTAACATAAGTCAAGGCCAGCGCACAAAACTTGCCAGTCATTTTAGGCTTGATAATGAAGATCTTACACAATTTGCACAGACAAATATTATTGAATGCTTTCCTTGATAAGGTGTAATATTATTTGCTTTAAATTGTAA
>NW_004524870.1:75734-85299 GCF_000260255.1 Octodon degus | reverse complement strand
AAATTCTTTAGATTTTTTAAATAATTTTAAGATGGTAAAAGGGTCCAACAATGAAAACATTAGAGCACAGAGTGTTTAAAATTGAAAAACAGAGAGTTGTTTTTCTCTAAACCAATTAAAATTCAAAATCTTTAAAACTGATAGTTCCCACACACATAAGCAGATTATATAATTATCTACTTAGTTCAGATAATCTCTTCTCCAGGATTTCCCATTCTGAAATGGTCATTAAAAATAAACAAATATTTTGAAAAGAAATCCAGCAGCAAATACATTCTCAATTTTGTTGTATCATTTAATTTTGACAGAAATGCATATTAAAAATCTTGGCTTGAAAGCTAAAGATTGTTAAATTTATAAATGTTGCCCAATAAAAGCAAAAGATAAAATCCTAAACTAGTTCTATTTTCCTGTGTAAGAAGCTTATCTCTCACCCAAATCCCTGTGAATAGTGTGTGGAATGAGGAAAATTATCATTTGAGAGATTCATACTATAATATTAATTTTTACTTGATTAGTGTATATTGTCTGGCAGAAGGCATCAGAAAAGACAACATTTTAAAGGTTTCAACCTATGACCGAATAAAAGAAGAGTTCCTAAAATAAGCCATAGCAGGGCTTCAGAGACAACCATTTGTAAGTTTACCAAATCTCTTACATCTTTTCCTTTTACAGGTGGTTAACAGAGGCATTAAAAGAATTGGAAATCCCAGATGTGAAATACAATTTATCTTCAGGCCTAACAGTGAGTTTCTTTATCACAGAAAAACACAATAAGATTCTTAGCCTTTAATAGCATTGGGCTACTGGACTCTTTTAGAATATTTTGCTGAGTTTACACACCTATAATATTCAATAACGGAACTTAGAAAAAATGGGGTATACCGATGAACGTCCATTTTGTATCTGTGTATTCAAAGTGGTTAGGATAGATATATAGTTGCATTCTCTTAATGAATAGAATGATTTGTTCTAATGGTGTTTGTAAATAGGATCACAAGTCCGCATCTTGTATAGCAATTAACCACTAAGAAGAATATATGCAGTGTATTATTTGTTGAAACTGTACTTCCGATTTGATTTGAAACTGTCTCATTGCTATCTGTTTATCAATAAGACTTTGAAAAAAAAAAGATTCTTAGCCTTCTATGCAGATGACAGTCCCAAGACCGATCACAAGTTTGGCAGACAAAGGGATTTTCAAGGTGCTCCCCAAACAAAACAATAACAACAAACATGACCCCATTGCCTGACACAAAGAATGTTATGGAAAACTGGCACAAGTACTTGATTGGTGAAAAGTACAAAATGTAGAATTTCTACAGGTTAACTGTTATAGAGGAGCTCTGTTCAAGACAGTGATACAATCTATGTAGTGGTTGGTACATTGTGCTTACTTGACAAGTCAAAAGCTTAACAAAATGTGCTGAGTAATTCCACACCCTAGGAGAGTGTCTCATCACTTAAAGGTTATAAAAGGGAATTGAGGAAGAGTGGAGTATTCCATTTTCTCGGAGGAACTCCAGTCTTTTCACTCAGCTTGGACAGTTTCCTGGCTTCCAACAGACACTTCAGCCTCTGCCATGGACCCTTCAGCCTTCTGGTTTAGACTCATCAGCCTTCTGTGCAGGCCCGTCGGCCTCCAGATACAGACTTGCATAGAACATCGCAGTGAGCTCCAGATGGGAATCCTTCAGTTGTTAGTGTGCAAACACCCTCTGCACACTTCTTCATCAAACTCTGTGCTGACCATCGTAAGCCCATCTTGTAATTACTTATATATTTGTACATCTTGTGTTATATCTGTTCCTCTAGTAAAACCCTAACTGATACAAGCTTCTATTACTTTCCTATGAAAATAAAACTACCATTGTCAAAAAATGGCACACATATGGTACTTATAAAATAAATTTAGTGGATTTTATGTTTTCATGTTTCTCTGGACTTTCTCAAACTCAACTATTCTTCCTTTTCAATTACTGCAGATACTACAATAATGATGCTTTTCGTAGAGAAGAGCTACTCACTATTTAAAATTTAAACAAAGTGACTTTAAGAAGTTTCAGGATTGAGTGAATTCCTATGTAAGCTTTTAGAAACATAGCTGGCAGATTTTCTGATACTGGCCCTTTGCTGAGAGAGCAGCTTTTGAGACTATCAAAGAGAGAGTATCATTTTAAACATTAAATATTCTGCTTTACTAAAAACCCTCACTGACAAAATATTAAATTAAATGAAAACCACTCTGAGATGAGATCTTTCAAAAAATTCAGTGATGTATCTGTGAGTGAAACGTTGTCCTTGGAACACACAGGATGTGAGGTCGAGCAGAGCTTCTCAAAAGGTTGCAGCCGCTGTGTGTTCTGGGCCTGACGACACTGAGTGCACCATTTCTACAGAGAAGCCGAGACTTAGTCCGTATCTTTAGATACTCGTCTGCTTAAACTGTGAGGCTAAAAAGTGACAGCAGTAGCAAATGTCTGTGCAGACCAGTTGAGCTACCCTGATAAGTACTTCCAAGAACAATAATGCTTAGAAAGATATCTCGTGGAGGCGTCTGGCTGGACCTGGATGTATCCAGGGGGAAAATCCATGCCCATTGCTGACTAACACTGGAAATATTTAGGGCATTTCTATTTCACACATGAATAAAAAATCATTTATGCAACAACTACAAAAGACGTTGTATTATTGATTTTAGATGTAGAAGAAATTGTAAATCTGTAAATCATTTTATGAAAAAAGTAATGTTTTAAATGCACATGCTTGAGAAACTTATAAAGTATAAAATAAAACGATTAAAACTACAATAAATGAGAAAAAACAGACCAAATGAGATACGGAGTAAAACAGAGTTAGAACAAGATAAACTGAAAATACAATACTAAATTAAAATGGGCTTTAAAGATAGCAAGTGGGTATCGGCAAGGAGGAGGAAAAAGAAATCTTTTTTAAGAGTTAAATTGCAAAAATATGGGAAGAAAATGATCAAAATAAGATGGTATCTGTGGAGGAAAGAGAAATGAGACAGTTTATAGTCAACTGGCAATCTGAGAAAGAAGCAGATTATAAATATCAAACAGGCATTAAAGATAATCTCAATAGCACTTAAATATTTAGAGTAAAACCATACATTTTACTGAGACACTGACAATGGAAAAACCACAAAACTATATACAAGTTAATATATATTTTATGTAATTAATATATATCATATTCTGGCAAAAGTTTTATTTACAGGAATAAAGAAAAGCATTCTTCAAAAGGTATACTTAAAGATGAGTGACAATCCTGCAGCATGTGGGGTGCACTCAAGTAAAAGCAACAGCATTTTGAAATGTATTCTTCCAACTTGATGACTTCAGAGCAAAGGGCAATTCCTGAACTGCTTGTTCACTTAGCTTGCACTTAAAACCAAATGCTCCCCTCCAGAGTTGAATTTTGTTTCTTAAATAAAAACTGCAAGAGAGCTCTACAAGAATGCAGTAGTGCTTCAAATCTCTTCTTGTTTCATCATCAAATTTTCGCTGAGCAGCTCCTTGCAATTATCATTCAATGTACAAAGGCAGTTTAATTACATTGCCCAATATAAGTACATTATCATTTCTTATAGCTGTCATCTCGATCCTAAAATAACCATAGTCTGTTTCTGTGAATGTTAACATGTAATCAACAGTAACCCCCATAACAAGACCTTTTCTTGACCCAAAGCTGAAGAGAAGCAGTGGTTTGTAGCTTCATGCTCACAAAGGCCTGTTTGCAAAGTAGAGAATTGTTCAGTATAAAATCTTTTGTGAGCTTCCCCATTAGATATCTCACAATGAATTTTCCTGCAAAATTGTCATACATTTAGTACAATAGACAAGTAACTTGTGAAATGTGATCAAAATATACAGTTAATGTTTAAATTAAAGACACAAAAAAAGAGACATTGCCATCCACCCTCTTCAACATGCCCTCCTTCACTTTGAACACCTTCATCCCGCCTTCCTCTTTCAGCAGTTCTGAAAGACTCCCTTCCTGTCTTTACAAAGTGTAATAAAGAATGTAGTAAAGGCTGCTGCTCAGTGAGTGCAATAGAAAGCCAGGCTCCTCAAAACATTACAGTGTATTCCCGTCCCTCTTATTCATCACACTTGGCAACAGGAGACTTCAGGTTCTTCTCCAAAGTCAAAACGACCTTGAATGTGAAAAGTACATGTTCTGAATTAATTCAGGGCATGGCAGCACGCACTAGAGCACAACGAAAGACACTCAGGAAAGAGGATTCCCAGAACTGCCTCAAAAAGTGATGAGAATGATGGGAGAAGTTTGCTCAAAGTGAAGGTGAATATTTTGAGGTGGACTGATGAAAATGGATCTTGTACTGTAATACATTTTAAAACTTGAAACAGTCACCATACTTTTTAATCACATCTCCATTATCTGAACAAGATTAGAAAGGCAGGCCAACTAGCTCAGCAGATTAAAGCACCTGCTTAGGCAAACACAGTGGTCAGGGTTTGATCCCTGGGCCTGCTGTGCCAATGCAATCCCAGGGCACTCTGAGTTGGTGGATTGAAACTGGGTGTGGTGGCATGTGCCTGTAATCCCTGCTCTTGGGAGGCTGAACACCAGCAAATGACCAGTCCAATCTATACAGAGAAACCCTATAGACCCTGTCCTACATACAAAACAAAACAAAGAAACAAAAAAGGAGATTAGAATGCTATACATGACTTTCTTTCATTTTAACCTAGGATGTAATCTATTCAAGAGTTTCATCAATTGGATAGTATTAATAAACTTGACAATTTTATGAACTTGAACTCCAGTCTCAGCTGTGCTTACTGTGGTGATTAGTTTTCTGAATATTTAAATGAAAGTATACCCACACATGATCTCATGCCATGTTTCTTGATGTCATCAGGTGTAAAGGTTGATACATCAACCTTCAACATTATAAAGTCACCACGAGAAATTTAGAAGCTGCACTGAGTGACTCAGCAGGGGGTAGGGTCTTCACTTTATAAACATCCTCATCCTGTGCAAGAGGTGGGCAGGGTGAGTGCTACCCCCACCTGAGGGAGTGTAGCCTGTCTATAACATAGGAAGCAACAGAGGCCTGCCTCCTCTTTTCCTCTGGTAACTTTTCTGTGTTATGCTGCCATGAACTGTTGCCTCTGTGTCAGGAAACCCAGCCTTGAAATCAGCTTATTATGGACTGAAACTTCTACAACTGTGAGCTAAAAAAACCATTTCCTTCCTTAATTCTGGGCATCATGTATTTTGCCTCAGCAACAAGAGCAAAATAACTAAGACACTAGTGACGTTAATTTATTTTGTGTAGGCGACTCAAAAGTGTTTGCTTACTATTTTACATTCATTTTAACAAATGTATTTAAGAAGGAAAATCTACTACAAACATACCCTGCCAAAGAAAGCTATATTTAATAACAGTCTAACTTCTAAGGTATTAAAAGTATTTTCTTACTCTTGCTGCTTTGTGATTATACAACAAGAAGAAAAATTTCAAAAACTATTAATTTGTGATTTTCATTAATGTGGGAGGGTAAGTCAATAAATATACTGAAGCTAAAATTACAGAGCAAATTGATTAACTTTTTTTTTTTGCTCCAGATAGTACAGTAAAAAAAATCAGTCAAATAATGGTGTATTTCTTGATTTTAAATCACTTTCTTCATTTGCTGTAATGAATCATTTCTCACAATATTTCTGTGAGCTATAAACCTGAAGTTTCAGTAAAGAGCACAGGTGAGAATTTCTTTCCACATATTTTAAGTAAAACATTGGAGCACATTTTCAAGTTTGGTTGAGTCACTACTGCCCCAGATTGCAATCCTACCTAGGCACAATTAAATGCATCTTTTTTATCTTGACTGTGTTGCTTTTATTCCCAGTTAATAAACCTTAAACATATAGTCAGCTGATCTCCATAAGAGCAACTTTTAAATGGTTATAACAATTTAACTCTCAACAGAAGTACATTAGAACTTTGGTGGGTCCTCAGCAACACTTGATATTGTCTATTTTATTTTTTTTATTTTTAGCTTTCTCATTGTAAAAAAAAATAACATGACATCCTTTCTCGTGAATTGAGCATCAAGTTCTTAATAGGCATTTGGTGAGTGTCTGACTTAAATGTCACAGTCTTGTCCCTTGAGAACCAGTTTTTATTAAGTTTTCTATATCTTGGGGACTTGTAGAGGTTTGATTTTCTACTTGAGATTTTCTTTTTTGTCTGTTATAGACACAAAATTATCTTTTAACTTTGGATAAGGTGGATATCTTTTGTGGATAAGCATAGAAGCCAGGAAATACATAGACAACACAGACAACACATCAGTTCCAAATAATGCCAACACCTAAGTATAATAACTTTCCCTACTTGCAATTCGGGAAAGTCAACAGGACAAGTCCTTCAGGATTGGCACTGCAGGGACCAAATGGTTTCCATCTGTTTGCTCTGCCATTTCATGTATATCTTTTACTTTTACAGTTGAAAAGAAAACAGAAAACATGGCTTCACATCATGGTCTCTCCTAAGTATCTTTGACAAAAGTGGCACATGGTCTTTTTATTTGTAGTCTCTTGACCATAACAACATACTTCTTGGCCATGTGAGACTAAAATATTTTTGATGTGTATAGAGGATAGCAATCACTGTTCTTGCCAAATGTTATTATGTTTAATGTAAGGTAATCATCAATTTTTACCTCATGGTTTGTGGTTTAGAAATTTTGAGTATGAAGCATTTCTCTTCCTTGAAGGCATTTCCTATTTCCTTTTGTCCACTGTGTAGTTACAGCCTGTAAATCTTTAATCTACTAGCAGTCTATGTTTGTTGGGATGGAATGTACAAATATTTCTACATCTATCAGTCAGAATTCCCAACTTTACTGTGTGTAATAAACTCTTCATTCTTCATTGGTTGGGCTAATATCTTTCCTCTATATCAAGTTATTATAAAAAAGTGCTCATTTGTTAAATGAGAGACTAGAGGGGAGGAAGGGGAAAAGGAAGTAAAAATGATTAAGGTACAATGTGCAAATGTGCCAATTCTCCAAAATGAGTGTTATTTGTGTGTATTATAAATACATACTAGTAAAAAGAAATAAATAAGTATATGGATTAAACAGGGTATAAAGATTAAATAAGGAAAATTAATATAATGGAAAACCAAGACATTAGACACTAGAAAGAACCAAAAAACAAGTGCTTATCTTTAAAAAAAATTAAGCTATTGAGAGATCTACTAATACTAAAAAGAAAACGAGAATGTATGAACAGATGTTAAAATGAAAAGCAAATAACACTGTTAAAGTTCTATTAATATATATGAAATAGTTGATACATTATGTCAACTTGAGAAGTCTAGAAGCTTAACTAAGTAACTCAGCAATTCTACATCCTAGGGTTTAGAGCACATGCCCTTACTGCTCAAGGATGTTTTTCACTGTGTCCACTTGGAAGTTTAAATGTTTAACTAAGTGACTCAGCAGGGGCCTAAGGTGTTCTCTTTGTAAATGTACTGAGCATGCACAAGAGAGAGCGTGGAAATAATGTGAGTGTTACACCCACCCAAGGCTGATATACAACATAGGAGATGGAAAGAAGCTTGCTCTCCCCTTTTTTCTTTTATTTTTCTTTTCTTTTATTTTGGTGGTTTCTATCTTCCACCAAAATAAACATTTGCCTATCTACCATTCCAGTCTTAATTGAAGCTAGCTAATTACCGGCTGAAACCTTCATGAACTCTGAGATAGATAAACCATTCCTTCCTTAATTTTGTGTGTCAAGCATTTTGTATCAGTAATGAGAAAAAAGTAACTAGCACAGAGTTTGGTACCAGAGAAATAGTAACTGACCATGGTACCACTGTGGATGTACCCGACCATGTGATTGAAGAGTCTATAGGAATAGCTAGTGGAGTTTGGAAAGGCTCTGAGATGGTGCCTGAACAACAATTTAGGCTGTTCTGTACAGGAGATTCTGGTCAGAGCTCAGAAGACCAGAAATCTGGTAAAGACTAAGCTTAGGAGCTTTCATCTTGACAGGCCTATATTGGCTGCTGGAGTCCATATGATGTGTGTGTTATGGTTTTGCAGAAGGTTTGTCTGCGTTTTGTTCATATCCAGAGTCTTTGTCTGAGACTGAGATTAAGGCAAATGGACTAATTAATCTGACAAAAAAAAAATTTGAGGCATGCTAATGTTGAGGTTGTGACATGATTGTTGTTGTTAGATTTTAGCCAGATCTATGTTGAGAATCAAGAGCAAAAAGTCAAGCATTGTTATTTAAAATATGAGTTTGGCCTGAAAGAAAGTGTCAGTGAGGCTGTGGATTACAAATATAGAACTGAGATCTCCTTTGCTCAGGAGGAACAGGAGAATATAAGAGAGGGCCTGGAGACATCACAAGAAGCAGCAAGTTTCTACCTTTATAGCCTCAAAGCTGAAAAGCAAAATACTTTGCCTTGAGACAAAAGTCACAGCACACCATGTTCTAGAATGGCAGCAGCATAGAACATTTGCTCTTGAGAACTGGATTAAAAGTGCCTAGCCATCCTGGCATTTGAATCCTGTAGCGAAGAGAGAAGAAAGCCTGTCGACGGTTCCACCTGGAAGTATAGCTTTGCATCATCCATGTGGTGCTGGTTATAGGTGCATGCAGACTGCTTGTGGGTGTGAGAAGGCCTCTAGCCCATTTTCAGAAGGCGTGAGAGGTCAGTCATTGTGATTCTGACACGGCAGTGCGTGAAGCTGTAAGGGTAAAGTCAAAGGTTCAGGGAGACTCCAGAAGTTTGGAAAATCCAGCAACTGAATCATCTGAGGAAAGCTGCAAGGAGGGAGCAAAGTGGGCCTAAGAGAGAGGCAATAGGATCTATAACTAACAGAAGCACCATAGGGGTGAAGTCACTCAAGTCCTTTGGAGCTCACAATTTGTCACAGATTGCTTTGGGTGCTGCACATGGATTTATAAGACTTAATGTTTTCCCTACTGGATTTTGGACTTCACTTTGTCCCAATTCTTGTATCCCCCTGTTTGTGCTGTGTGGAATGGTAATGTTTATCTTAAGCTATTGAATGTTGGAAGTGTTTACCTTTCCATTTGTTCCCGGGCTTGCAGGTAAGATCTTGCCTTACATTTTGGAGACTATGGGCTTTTCAGCAATGCTGAAAGTATTAGGACTTTGGAAACTCTTAGAGATGGACTAAATGCCTTTAGGATAAAGGAATGTACATGAGACTATGGGGAACCATGGACTGAATGCTGTGACTCTAATATAATGTAACCTGAACAAAACACACTAATAAAAGAGATTCTACCACTTTATGACCTTAGAGGGTATTACGTATATAGGTAGACAAGTATTTCCCCACAAATGGTAGGATAGTGTGTAGTTTACCAATTTTACTTATTCTTTCAAAGAAATAGTTCTTCATTTCATGAATTCCCTGTATTTTTTTCTTAGTCTCAATTGATTTAATTGTGCTCTGGTCTTTATATCTTCTTTGTATGTATGTGATTTGGGCTTGGCATTCTCTTCTTTATCTAGAAGCTT
>NW_004524870.1:72556-73569 GCF_000260255.1 Octodon degus | reverse complement strand
GGAGGCTATAACAGGTGGATCACTATGGGTCTGGTCTACATAGTGAGAGCCTGTAGATCCTGTAGACTCTATCCTAAATACAAAAGAAGAAGAAGAAGAAAAAGAAATTAAGTATCATTGATTTTATTATTTTTCTCATTAAAATGAAATAAAGTCCCTACAAACAAAATGACAGATCCAATTTTATCAGTTAGTTTTAGAAAAAGTTCAAGGCCAAGATTATTCTAATCTATGAACTTTTGTTTCTAGAAAACTTAAAAATAGTGAATGTTATTCAGCCCATCTAAGAGAATAGTAGATGTGTTTCAATATTAACACAAACATAAATACTGGAGAGCAAAAAGTCCAACAAAATCTATTATGGTTAAAATATAAGATGTCATGCTGAATGTGGGTTTATTTCAAGATGTTAAAACATCACAGAACATATTAAAATTAGAAAAGCATGCATTCTTTGCAGATGTGTGATTTTCTTGTCTCTTCAATTATTTTTTTTAAAGAGAACACAAAATAGAAAAATAAACAGAGGCAAGCTCTCCCTATGCATGTCAGGCTAACCCTCAGCTCACTTTGTAGGCCAGGCTGATCTTGAACTGACAAGGGTCTGCCTGCCTCAGCCTCCTAGTCCTGGGATTGCAGGTGTATACCACTGTATACGCCCAGCTGGTGTGTGGTGTTTATATGCCATGAAACAAACATTCATAATACAATTTCTTTACAAGCAAAAAAGAGAAGAAATATTCTTCTTTCAATGTAGAATACATACTACATTCTTTTAAAAATCCTTTTGGCTATGTAATTTTACATACATATTTAATGTTAGGAAATACCACGAATTTTCCTCTATAATGACCTTTATGATACACTGAGTTGGAGCTCAATCTCAGGTCAAAATAATAATTATAAGTATGAAACTAAATTTAAATTGATATTTTAAAAAATCCTTACATACAAGTATTAGACAAAGAACACTTTTTTTTTTTTTTTTTGTGGACCTGGGGATTGAACTCAGG
>NW_004524870.1:70317-72272 GCF_000260255.1 Octodon degus | reverse complement strand
CCTCTGCACTTGCCAAAGCAAGTGCTTACTCCACTGAGCTATCTCTCTAGCCCTTCTAAATAACTTGAAATAATCAATATGAACTTAATAGAATATAATTAGATATGAAATCTATACACAAAAATCATAGAGATCTATTGTAAGTACATTTATAAAACAATAAAAATTTAGAAATTCATATCATTTTGCTGTTTGTAGAATTTAATTTCTTATGCCATTATAACAAACAAATATTTATGACTGGAAGAAAGTGAGCTAAATTTACATTTATAGGTGACTGGCAATTTTTATTTGAGTAAAATTTTGCAATCCAGCTTAAGAATGTAAAAGGTCCTTAGGCTCTGATATTCTCCTTCATATATATTAGTCAAACTAATTTGGCTAAAGAACTTATAAACCAACTCATGTAGGTTAGAATCAATTAAAATGTAAGTAAAATGCAGACATTTATGCTGTTTGAGCTCTATTTTCAAAGGTTTATAGCTGTTCTTCAAGATTTGTGGGTGCTATTGTGATGATGATGAAGAGGGATTTCTGGTATTTTCCTTAAATACTAGAATTATAAGTTTTTAATTCTTATTTTGTTATTTTTTTGTTTATTTTGGCCATCTCAGCCTGCCCTGAAGGCGGGGCTGGCACAGCACTTGATGCTGGAGATTGAACCACAGTCCCCTGAGCCTGCCTAAGCTTGTATTAGCAGGTGCTGAAGTCCGCTGGGCTATCTTGCTGGCCCAGAATTACAATTTTTAGTGACATGAATCTTTCTCAGGGGATTGTTGACATCTGTAGATTGACTGACATTTAGTCAGGTATTTCTGGCTTGTTCACAGACAGTTTCTGTAGGTGTTCTCCATGGGTAATTTGAAACAAAACGGTCTCATTAGGCTCCATTTTTGACAAGGTAGATAGAACAGATCAGTAAATGATAGCTTGCTTATTTGAACTAAGAAGCTGGAGAAACCTACATTAAATTAATTAGTTACTTTATGGGACCTTATCAGCTCATTTTATTGTTTTCATGTTTATCCAACACATTTTGTGCCTTTTATGTGTGATCATAAGGCATTAATGCTCATTTTCTCTCACACACTACGATTACAAAGGATATTTTACTTTATTATCTGTTTAGAACAAGGCCATACTTTAGATATATATACTTACCTGGAAAATAATGTTACACTATTGTAATCTGGTTATTGTTTGATCAAAATTTCATTTCCAATAATTATGTTTTGATAGTACAATTGTACTTAGTGAGGGACAAATATTGGAGCACAAAGAGTAAAAATATGAGTATATGTTTAGAGGAAGAGGGCTTCCTAGGATCTCACACACTGTACCATAGCTGTTTGTTATTAATTGAGTAGCCAGGTCAAGTATCCTTTAGGATTTCTGCTAGGTATAGATAACAGCATCATACTTGCGTTTTGCTGTTCACTCAAGCCTTACTAATGCAACAGTTTAGTTTTCTGTTTGCCTGTATGTTGCTCCAGTGTCTCACTATGAAGTTTATACTGGCCTTGAACTCACTGTGGAGCCTAGGCTGCTCTTGAACTTGCACTGATCCTCCTGCCTTAGCCTCCTGAATGCTGGATTACAGGTGTGTATCCACATCCAGTTCACTGGAGCTATCTTTACAAAGTTATCATCAAATTGATATAGCCCTGCCACATAACTTACATAGTATACTAAATTAAACATGAAATACTACAATGAAGTTGATGCTGAGTTGACCAATAAGTGAAATTCTTGAAGAGTGAAATTTTATCTTTAAAAGTGAAGCTAACTGTTCCTTTCAATAAACCAAATGAAATCAGTTGGACAACGATCCTAACTAATCTGAGCAACTACAGAATTATTGAAGATAACCATAGATAGGTAATATAACTACCATTGTTAAGTTCATATTATCTTGGTTTGAGTTTTATATCATTTTTATCATTCGTGTGTTTTTT
>NW_004524870.1:48595-69302 GCF_000260255.1 Octodon degus | reverse complement strand
TTGTTTTGTTTTGTTTTGTTTTGTTTTGTATCAGAAATATAACTCAGGGCCCTACACTTGTGCCACTGAGCTACATCCTTGGACCTTCATGTTCATCTGTTAATGTGGTTAAGTTCCTTAGGATTTATCATAAATGTCATGTATGACTGCATATTGACTGTAAGCATCTAGGCATTTCTCAAGTTCTACCTCCACTAAGTAGTTTTTCTTAATATATTTCTAACAAGAAATGATTGATCTTTTTTCCTCTTTCCTACCTAGAAATTTTGTTGTACATGTGATGCTATGTCAAATATTTCTTTAGAAATTTTTTTTGAGACAACACCTCACAATGTGGTTCAGGTTGGATTTGAATTCACTATGTAGCTCATGCTGCCTGTGAACTCACACAGTCCTCCTTCCTCAGCTGCTGGAGTGCTGAGATGACAGGCATGCGCCACCATATCCAGTTCCTACTTGAGGTTTAAAATAAATACATATTCCTAATCATCTTCCCATATGATTTCTGTCTTATCATGCATGCTTGTCATGTCTATATCTGCTTGTTTTCCCCTTACACTCAACTTCATGAAATTTATATATGAATTTTTTCTTGCAAAATGATAATTGACAGTATTCTAAGAAATTTCATGTTCTTGTGCCCTAGCAGTATGTTATATATCATGCATAATACATAGTTTCACTGCAAGAGTAGAAATTATACTTTATATTATTTATGTCTAAGAATATTTTAGTGTATAAAAATATTTAACAGTGACTCTGGGTAACCTTGATTTTCAGTATCTCAATTTTATAAGGAAAATTGTTGCAATATTGTTGACCGAACCAAAATAGAGTATGAGTATTAAGAGTTTGGTGCATAGGGGGTTTTTATTCATTTTAATGAGAAAGAAGATAAAATAGCAATGAAACAGCTTCAAAATAGGTTACTAGGACAGTTCCATTGCATATTGTTGTCTTCATAGTAGTTATTCAGAGGACAAGATGTAGACATGATATCCTGTGTCAACAATGTGAGTACAAACCTTTCTTCTCAATGATCTAAGAGGAAGTAGCTGGATAGCTATCCTAACTATCTTGTGTATACTTGTAAAATTGGTGCACATGTTTTAATTGTCCCACTTACTATGGTATCACCGATATCATTCTCATTAATTCTATTGGTAGACTACAAGAAATCTCTACTTTCAGAGATTTTTTTTTGTCATATAATGAAACTAATTAATTGTAGGTTTTATAATTCTGCCTAAAAGTTAAAGTTAAAACAGACTGGCTTAAAAATTCTCCAAGAAACACAAATTAAACACGTAGAGATAAAACAACATAAAGCTGTTTTTCCCTTTGCCTGAGAAATGAAGAAGCAAAGCAGCAGGTGAAGCAAAACTTAACAAATCCTGTAGAGTACAACAAAGTGCATCTAAGCCCAGATGGCCTCAACAAAATCACCACTATAAATCTCCAAAACCTCTTTCCACTTCCCTGAGTAAAGTTAAAAGTACTTCCTCACCCTATAAAGAAGAGAAGTGAGCAGCGATGCTGCCACAATAAACACTAGGTAAATAAGTAACTGAATTCATTGGTAGGCAGCATTCCTTCCACTCTGTTTTCCATTTTATCCTCATTAGAAGCAAAAGTGAAATAACAGATTATATTTCCTTGCCAAGGAGCATTATTTGCAATCTTTCTCCAAACTTTTTTGTGGCATTAATGTTAAGGTCTTTAAAATACTTAGAGTCCCATGTTTAAAGCCTCTTTGAACGCTATGAGATTTTCTAGTCTTGGCCTGCTGAATTAATGGAGTTGGCTATTTGGTAATTCAAGTTTCCTACTACTATGCAACTAGAAATAGTATCTAAAGTAGCATAAGCTGAAAAAAGCAACTTTCCCAGATTAAAGATAAAAAAATATAAGTAAATTATTTAAGATTTATTTGCAAATTATCCTTGTCTATTAGAATATCTTTTCCTCCCTTTTTTGGGAAACTTTTCGCTCAGAAACAATCTGTTGAAAATAGATATAATATTCTGCAAGAAAATGTCCATCTTCATTTGTTCATTGGTATGAGTACATTATAATGTTTATGGCTAGGGAGCTAGCTCAGCAGCAGAAGTGCTCTCTTGGTAAGCACAAGGCCCTGAGTTTGATCCTTAGTACCACAAAATAATTCATAATAATAATAATAATAATAATAATTAGACTATCAGAGATAATTGATAATTGTCATTTCAGGGTAGTCTAGCACATTTTGTATTAAGAACATTAGTCTTTTGACATTTTTTCAGTGTCAAGATAATTCCTATGTGAACTGAATTTGTCTAGTCATTCAAAAGAAAAGTTAGAGTGTAGCATAGACTATATAATTCCTCAAATCCTAAAACAATTACAGATGTCAAGGAAAAAATACAATAGATTTTTTTTTCATTCAATGATTAGGGTATTTTTTTTCAAGTCTTGACCATTTAACTCAGATCACAAAATTTAAGATAAACACCTAACATATAGCCTTCTTATATTATTTAGATGCAAATCAAGTTTCTTTTCAGGGCATCAGCACAATTAAGTTGAAATTATCTAAATAAACTTCTAATGCCATTCTTAAAGTATTATAAGTAACTATATTGAGAATAAACTTAAACATTGCTTTTTTATGACTAATGATAAATGATGAGGTAGAATAGACTTCAGCAGATTTCCTAGCCCTAGACCCCTAAAGTAAGTTTGCACTGACTTTAAATACAGGTGGTATTTTAGGAATGAGAGGTCTGTGTGACTGAGTACCTACTCTTGAATGCAAAGACTGTTGCAAAAGAATGTTTACATTTTCAAATGGTTCAATCTCACTAATATGTAAGTTCTTAACAGAACCCTAATAAAAGACCAATTTGCGAAACTGGCCATTTTAATGTTTTTACAATTCAATAAATAGTTTTCTTGATGAATGTAGTCATGAGAATTGTTCAGCAATATTGGAAGTATGGTTTTCCTGATTGGTCTGTAGTCTTCAATAGTGTAAGAATTTATATGAAACGTCTGTCAAACTAGTAAGACTGCATTGATGTATCCATCATTTTCAGGATTGTTGGTTACCTGGATGTATGTACCCTAGATAACTTGCTTCTTTGTGTCACAAGGCCCAACTCACTCATGTTCACCTCAATCACTGTTCCTTTGTTAAGAACACCCAAAGTTGTATACAGTGCAATGAAGGATTCTTTTTCACATCAAGTATTGGCAGGCAAAAGGTGGCTTTCAGTTCAGGATATATTACATAAGCTTTCTTAAAATGTAATCCCATTGGCCTAATGAATCTTTCATACTTAGGTGGTTTTCTTGTAAAGCCATCTCCAACAAAGCAGACTTAAGTAACTCTCCTCTTCCATGCCTTTTTTTTTTTTTTCTCTTTCCAGTTCGAATAACTTTTAATGCTTCCATTTCTCCTTGGGCAAGAACTTTGGGCAGAAGAACTTCCCATTTTCCTGCCTTTTTTTTGTTTATCATTTTGGAAAGTACATTTGCACGAGACTATCCCTCTCTGTCCAGCAGATAAGCAGGTCCTGCTCCTTTTGGAGTCTTTTCATCATTCTTTTGTTTGGTGTTTCTCTTTTCATGCATCCTGATAGCCTTCTTCATTTTTATTTTCTCCACATGGCACTGTTTGTGGTAGAGCTTAGCCTTCAGGCCAATCTTTTTTTTTTTTTTTTTTTGCCTTCTTTGAAAGTTCTTCTTGAGCCTCTGGACTTACCTTCTTTGTCTTTTTCTCATGGTAATCCAAGCAGTACCCACAGCATTTATGGTGTAGTTCAATACATTCATTTTGTAGCATGACAAAAGCTAAAGAGCCACTGGGGGCAGCCTCAGGTGTGCAAAGAAAACTCCTAACTTTGGGGTGTCCCAGACACATAAGCTGCCTCTGTGCAGTGAGAAACAGGAATGAGTAGTATATTTTAAACCACACCTTAAACAACAATTAAAAAAATCCTTTGTTATCTTTTTCTTCCCAGTGTTATTGATTCAACTTAAGAAGACAGTCATTTTTATGTTACAGGCCTGACTTGTACCCACTCTACTGATGTCCACAACGTAGTGTGGTTACCACAAGACAAAACAAAACATTTAAAAAAAAAATGTATGTGGCTATCATAAGTTTTCCCATACTCCCTCCTTGGATTCATTAGTTTTGGTTATATAGACATGACTTAAAAATGTGTAAGAAGTCTATTTCATAAGTCAAATTTGCACTCATTCTGCCACTTATTAAAAGGGAATCATAGAAAAAATAAACAGCAGGACAAGTTATTTCATGTTATTGCTTGTGTGTCAAGTAGGCTTTCATCCATAGGGAAGACTTTCTGTCACTTTCACAGGAACTAAGTTTATTCTCAGAAACACAGAAGGTAACCACTAAGGGCAATACATAACACCATGGTAAAAGATAAACATAAGGCACTTCCAATATGATAGAAAGTCTTAAAATTGTTCCAGCGTAGTTCAGAAACCTCCATAAACTTCACTTAAGTCAGTGTAAGTTATTTTTCCAAATGGTTCACACATCTGTAGTTTCCATTAAATGCTTTTTGATTCCATGTTGGATGCAATTTCATTTCCTCCCCTGCCAAGGCTAACAGAAACCTTCTTTCAGCTCTACGCATTTTAAAGAGGAGAGTGTGACCTTCAATGACCAGTCTAATTGAGAGTGTTTATTTTTTAGGGTTCATAGCTCTCCCCTAGAGAAAACTGTATATGAAACTGATACAAAACTTTTGTGTACTCTACAGTGCGTTTTTGAAAAAATACATCTAGAAACATCAGCAAGGACTCAAAATTCCATTTAAGGGTATGCTTTGAGCCTTTAGATCAATTACAGCAAGCTGATACGAGTGTGCAACAATATGTGCTAATTTTCTACCCAGGAAAATAGAATGCCTTTTTATATTTCTCCTCTGAATGTTGATATGGAGAATTATAAAAGTCAAAACTGAATTTATTTTGCTGCATTTGCTTGAAATGTATTCATTTTCAATTGAATGAGTGATTGCTAAATGAACACATTAATGTATTTGATGTTGATGGAAAATTCACAAAGAAAATAACAAAAAAAGCTTACATAATTCCGTTTTTTTTTAAAGTAAGAAGTTTAAATAGAAATTCTGAAATAAATATATGCTATCATGGGCCTTGAGTCTTGATTTCTTGTCTTGCAGAGTGAAACAGCATTTTAAATGTAATTTCTGGCACTTTAGTAGTTGCATGTTTGTCTTGTTCCCATTATGCTTAATGTCAACATTTCCACTCTCGTCTCCCTAACTACATTAAAATCAAGTATTTTTTCTATTTTGTTTTCTGTTGTAACTATAATACAAATGAGAAAAACAATAGAATATGATGTGATGTTAATTAACAAATATACACAAATGAATTTATGGAAGAAGTATTTAATTTCATTAATTAAGTATTCCTCTTAAAATGTACGTATGAAAACTATTTTTATATAACCAGAATTAGGTATTGCCATTGTATTTTGAAAAGTATTGGTGAGCACGAGATACTATAAAATTTTTTGTAAGGTAAGTTTATTTTTATTGTTTTTAAAAGAACTTTGAAAAGGCCATAGAGATTAGAGGCTAACTTATTTGCATTTACCGTGCTGTTTTATAAAATTAGTAATAATTTCCAATGCCCAAAGTTCTTCCATTTTCTCCAATATATACATGCCCATGTCATCAAAATACAGTTTCTAAACTGTAATATTTCAAATGCTCTGAATTCAGTGAGATGTTGAAATGTTTCCTGCTAAACAAAATTTCAGCAAGGAGAAAAATATACTAGCTTCTACTCTGCAGATAGATACAGTATTTAAATTATTCAGTAATACACTTAGTAAAGGCAGTCATTTCTATAGGCCATAGAAAGTCACTGATTTTTCTTTAATTTATGTCGAGGGCTTGCCTTATTAATGACAGTCTTCATGATTCTCAGGGTTTTGTCTTAAATCTTTATCCCAGATGTACGGAGTAAAAAAAAGAAAAGAAAATTTGTTAATCTCTATTTTTTTTTTCCAAAAAAAGCATTGATTTTTTTAAACAGAAAATTCTTCAAGTGAAGAGGAAAAACAAACAAAAAGCCCAAATTGAACAAAAAAACCTCTACTCTCAACTTACTTTTCTTATTTGTTGTTTTCATTAGACAGAAAAAGCAGCAGAAAAGTTAGCAATCACTGCAGACAAGGCCCCACTGAATTTTGAGACATAGTAGCATTCTTTAGGGTTTAAAAGAATGTTTCATCAAACATGATAAATAACAGTTCTAGTAAATTTTCTTGACTAAAAAAGGACGTGTATCTTAAGATTTTATTAAGTGCTAATAGATAGGAATACTCAAAATCGATTGTTGCTGACATCGGGAACACGTATCTTGCCAAATTTAGCTAGATGAGTTTCAAGGCCAAAAGAATGTTTTTTTACCACGTCAACATAAAAAGTACCAGATTTTTCTGATAATTAAAGAGATACTGCTGAGGACATTTTGATGAGTTTAGTAGTTTTCTATGGTAACACAGAGGCAATTTAGAGGTATTAAAACGTTGAATTTATTTTGTATGAAATCTTTGTAGCACATTTTTAAAAACGACTAAGTATAGTGAAAGATTGAAGATTAAATTTTATTTCAGAAATCCTTGGCTTAAGTTTAAATTCTAATGGCACTAGTTTACCTCTGTCCTGGAAAAACAATACAATTTCTTTATTCTGTAGCAAATTCAGGGTGAAGTAACACACTCAAGTGCCATGGAGTGTGCAACCAGCTGGTGTTTTCATACTTGTTCTATTGCTCACATGTTGAAAATATGTCTGAACACTCATACACATGATAGTTTTTATTTCTTTTCAGAATTTTGGACCTACAACAGTGTGACTAATATCTTGACAAAAATATATGGAAATACGTATCAGCTCTTATCAATTTAGCAAGTCAATAAGAATGACTATAAATCTTCGCTTGCACATGACACTGAAAGAGTATTATATATGTATATAAATTTATGTAAATTTCATAGTTATGTTATCTAAAAGAAATTGATAGTTAGTTGAAATTTGTTAGAGTTGATATATCTTATTAACAGTGAATTATTTATGCTTTAACCTATCTCCAAAATCCAACTACTTTATTCTATGGTGACTATTTGCAGCATATTAAATCTTAGAATAGTTGACATTAGAGCTAGCAAATACAGTTGAAACCAAGATATCTTGTTAAAGTCAAAATTCCACTGCTTTTAATAATGAAGGAAATGTAATTTTATTTCCTAAGTACTACTTTCTAAATGCAGTGTTGAGAGTAGTCACTATCATTTCGTGAAAATCGAGATTATGGTGATACAAAACACCTGACTCAAGAGGACAGCGCATACAGGTTTGGCGACCTCTTATATCTAAGTTTACCAAGCACTTTTGTTTTTTTCCCCCAGTAACATGTCTCTCCCATAGAAGCTGACATTACTTTATTCCCCAGTACAACCCAAATTTTGTTGTATTCAAACTATCTAATCTTTGATGTACTATTAATGCCTGTTTGATGAATGGAATTTAATTATTACTGTTGTACTTCGACTGTCCCAATAGTTTTGATATTAAATTTTCAGTAGTTTCTTCTTCTATGAATCTTGGTGTGTGAACTGCTGTTTTGGATATAACCAGAGCAGAAATTTAGGTGATTTCAATGCAGATCAGCATATTTTAAAATCATCTTGCACAGTAAGTTAAAGGAGTGTAAATTCTCTTTGCAATTTAGGCTGTGTGCTTTGAAGTGGAATTTTATCAAGTGAAGGTCTAGGGAGAGATTGAAATCAATTGTACACTAGTAGATTATTTAAAGGTCATCTCGTCAGAAGATTTTTCAAACTGAATCCAATATTAACTCCTTTTTCCCTAATAAATGATACAGAATGCTTCTTAAGCTTTTTGGGTTTCATTGTTATTATTTTATTAAAATAATTAGTTCTGTGACCTTTGTGTAGACCATTTAACTACCATTTCAAAGTGCATGTAAATCTATCAGAAAGTAGCCTCAGTTCATATTTACTAAAGTACTTGTTTTTATTTTTTAAATACTCTAAACAGGAATTACTTGCTAGAAAATGATGAGCATTCTATGTCCTCAAAATGTAACTGTGATTTCTAAAACCTACGCTGGGCCTCTTTGCCTTATGATTTTCCCTCTTTTTATTCCAAACTTAATTTATGTTTATATTGAGAGTTGCGATATCATATACAGATGATCCGTATCTTCACTTAGACGGATGAAAAGTAATTATAGTTATGCTCCCTTGGAACTTTAAGTTTTTAAAATATCATTTCATCCGCCTTCTACTTTCATACCACTTTTCTGTCTCTTTGATCCAAATTATGAGATAAAATACGGTATTTGTCTTTCTGAATCTGGTTTATGTGAATTAATGTTTTCATACTGTTGGTATTTTCCTGCCAACACCACAACTGTCTTCCTACTAAGTGTAAGTAACACTTCATTATACACGTGTGGTGCAATTTTTTTATGCATCAAATGGCAGGACCCTGTTCCCATAGCTTAACTATTGTGAAATGCATTTAATAAATACAGTTATGCAGGTATTTCTACAGTGAACTGACTTAAGTTATTTTGGCAATACACCAAAAAGTGATCTATCTGGATCAAAGGGTAGCTGCTTTGAAGTTTCCTTAAGCAAACTTCATGCTGATTTCCCTAGGGACTGTACTAATTTACTTTCCCACAAACACTGTAGAAAATTTCTTTTTTTTTCTCTGCATCCTCGGCAGTATGTAGGCATATATATCTGTGTGTGGGTATGTATGTGTATATGTGTGTGAATATTTTGATGACAACCATTCTGCCTGACGTAAGACAAAATGAATCTCAAAGTAGTTTGGATTTTACATTTTCCTGGTGGCTAAATACATCAAACATTTTATTATATACTTATTTCTCAGTTGTACTTCTTTTGAGAAATGTCTATTTAGTTTATTGCCAATGTATTGACTGGGTTACTTGTTTATGTGCTGAGTCATTTTTTGGTTGATTTTTTTACAGTAGTAGAAAGTGAACTTAAGCATTCACGCAATGTTAGACAAGCACTCTAGCCCCAAGTTATATCCACACCTTTTGTGTTTACATTTATTTTATTTAATTATATACTCTGAATATTAATCCTCTGTCAGAAGACTATGTGGCAAATATTTTCCTTGCATTATCTAGGCTAGCTTTTCATTCTGCTGTTTACTTTGGTGTGCAAAACATTTTTAATTACTTTTATTGAGAAATAAATAGCAATGAGACAGTTTCAAAACAGGTTAGTAGGACATTTATAATAATTAATACATTGCATATTATTGTCCTCATAGTAGTTATTCATAGTACAAGATGCAGACATGATATCTTGTCCAAACACTATTAGTAAAATCTTTCTTCTCATTGAAATAAGAGAAAGTAGCTGTGTATCTATTCTAACTATTTTGCATATAATATCCTTAATCTGCTCTTCTGGAGGGTTAACAATGCAAGTTTGCTGACCAAAAACTTAGAGAAGAAGAAGGGCTACAAGGATAGCCAACTTCTGGCACTAGCCCTTCAATGTCAGTGAGGACTCAGGACATAAGAGAACCTGTACTGTAACATCTTGTAACTCAGTGATCCAAATTTTCTAATCAAGGAGATAATGGGACCACAGAGGAAAGTGACTGATGATGTACAGTGTGCCTAAGGAGAGTCACCTGGAAAGAAAACATTCTCTTAGGCTTTCACAGAGAACAAATTGATCAAGCAATGTCAGTGACTCATCCACATGGCTGACACTGACAAAGGATTTACAAACTGCAGTACAGGGTTTCAGGGTAAATTCTGAGGGGATCTGACTGACCTTGTCAGATACAAAAGTTACATTTTTTGTTATATAGGTCTTGCTCTATCTTGGTCTTAATCATCCAGCAGAAAAGTATAAATACGAGATATACCTGGCAAGCACAAAGGCCTGGGTTCAATCCCTGGTTCTGAAAAAAAAGTAAAACCTATTTTAATATGCTGAGCTGTAAGAGGCTAAACTCAAGAAAACTTATTTATTTGATGTAAAAATATCTATACATTTCTGCAGTTATGTGGTGTGCTACCAAATTCCTATTCAAGAAGTGATTGTCTGGTCTCAAAAGTTTCCCTTGTGTTTTCTGCTATCAGTTTCAGTTTTTGGGTATTATACCTAAGTCTGATTCATTTTTCAAGCATTTTCATTCAAGGTAAGAAATAAGATTGAGCGCTCATTTTCGATCTTTGAATATGCAAATTTTTGAATATGATTCGTTAAAAAGATTTGCTGTCACATTTTTCAAGATTCCAGTGGTTCTTGCTGTAGAGGTTTACTTCTATCCTTTCTGTGTCATTTGACTAGGTACCCATTTCTATGCCAGTACCATGCTGTTTCGTTAGTATGGGTTTATAGAATTGTTTGAAATTGGTTATTGTGATAACTTCAGAAATTCTTCAGGATTTCTTTGATTATTCTGAGTATAATTTACCTCCATCTGATTTTCTACTTCTTTGAAGAATGCCATTGACATTTTAAGAGGGGTTGGATAAAACTTGCAGATTGTGTCTGGTAATATAGTCATTATGACAGTAATAAATCTACTAATCCATGAACATAGGAGTACTTACGTATTCTAATATTTTAAATTTATTTCTTAAATTTCCATTGGTCAGATCTTCACCTATTTGGTTAGGTTGAATCCTTGATCTGCTTATCTATTTATTGAAGCCATTGTTCTTTTGTTTTTATTTTCATTTTTTTCTCAGTAAGTGCATAGAAATCTATTGGTTTCTGTGTTGATTTTTTTATTGCTGAATTTTTTATAGAACTAAAAGTCTTCTGTAGTTTTTAAGATCTTCTAGTATAAGGTTCATATTTTCTGAAAATAAGGATGGTCTGAATTCATTCTTTCTTATTTATATCCCATTTTTTTTGCCACTTGCCTGATTATGTTATCTAGTTTGTGTTGCTGAAGTCTCCTTCTAGAGGCAGTTTCTAGGTTCTTTCTGTCCTGAACAAAAATTTCATCAAAGTAAGTTCAAATGGTAGCAAAGTTTTATTAGACATAGCAAAGAAAGTAGATTGTACCTCAGGAGATTGTGCCACCTAAGAGGAGGAAAACAAGTACACACTATTTAACATGATGGAGGGCCACCATAGAGGAGAGAAAACAGGGGCAGTGACTCAATGCATCCTTCCTTTTTGTATCACACTCTCCTCAGCCCAGATCTAGGACATCCAGTGAGAAAACACACTAGAATTCTCATAAGAAGTCCATATGCACGGCTTTGGGAGCTGTTTTCTGCATGTGTTCTATGTCATGTTGTGTAATTAACAGGTCACATGTACTTCCCAGGTAGCTTTGGCACACCACTCTTTTGGCTAGAGTTACATGTACTATGTTGATGAAGCAAGAGAGAGAGAATGGAGAATGTACACATTATTTTACTAAGGGAAAAATGTCTCTGTTTAGTTAGGCTTTAAAAAAGGAAGAGCTATTTAATTATGTTCAAAGATTCTTCATTTTGTACCTATGACCCAGTCATGGGATCTTTCTTTATCCTTGATTCAATCTGTGTTCTATCTTTTCTTGTCTTGCATGTGTAGGACCATGTTTGTTTTCCTTGTATGGAACAAATATGATAATGAACATGCTGTCTTTAATGTGCTGTTGAATTCAGTGTGTAAAAATTTTACTAAGTAATTTTGCCTCTATGATGTCATGGATATTTGTCCATAGTTTTATTATTATCTTTGAGTCTGATTGGTTTATGATTAAGGTGATATTGGCTTTACAGGATGAATTTGGAAAGCATCTCTCACTTTTCTGCCTTATGGAGAAGTTAAAGGAGACTTTCCATTAGCTCGTCTTTCAAACTGTGGTAAAATTCATTTCTTAATTATTGGTCCTGGGTTTTTCTTTGTTTTCAGAAATTTTATTACTGCTTCATACTTATTGCTTGTTATTTTGGTGTTTATGGGTATACATCACATAATTCAATGTTCTATATCACATGTGTTTAGAAATTTGTCCATTTAACCTAGAATTTCCAATTCATTGGAATATATTTTCAAAATAATCCCTAATTATACTTTCTCACTGCTAAAAAAAATACTTAACACTTGAAAATTTTGTTTGGCTTGTGATTCAGAGGATTAAGTCCCTGGCTAGCAGGACACAGGCAGAAACAACCTTGGAGGCGTCTGCTTAGTTTTATGGTGGCCAGAAAGTAGCCAGGGAAAAGCACCAGACACAAAAGCCAAGGAACAAGATGTAGTGTTTGTAATAGTTTGTATCTAGGGTTCCTTCTAAAACCTTAAACACCCATAAGTGGAACCTCTGAGGAATGATGTGATGATGGTCGGTGGAGGTTCATCACAGGGATCGTGGCCTAGAAAGTTTTAACTTCAGTCTTCTTCCTTACTTTCTCTATGCTTTCCCTATGCCTATAAGCTATTTCTCCTGACATGTCTCTCTGTATTGCTTCCCTGCCTTGAGCCATCCAAATATATTCTGAGATTTCTCTAAAGTATAAACCAAAATATACTTCCCATTCTCTAACTTGTGTGTATTGAATATTTTGTCACAGAAAAAGGAAAGATACTAAGGTAGTATCCAAGTATATCACTCCATAATCTACCCCAAATCATACAGTTTACTTTACTCATGGAAGCTACCAAGATACCAAAAGTACAGTTAATCTTATCTGATACATTCTGTACTGTGTAATTTTGACACTTAAACATATCTCCATAGATCATATTTAATCTCCCCAATAAGAGATAAATAATTACGATTGGCATGTTGCAAGTTTTCTGTACATAACTGAAAATGCAATTATCTTTTTCACAGTGTATAAGCAGTACCACATATGGTGAAAGATCAAAGCCTACAGTACTCAAGACTAAATTAACTATGAAACTCTAGAGAATTAAAAAAGAAAGATACATGTTCTCAATATAAGTATATAATGGCACAGGGTAAGTGTTTCTTTTCTAGAAAGGGAAAAAACACAAAGAAAATAATATGACCACAGCAAGACAGAAACCAAGCAGGGCAATTTTTTCCTATAGCTTCATGCCCAGCATTTGAAGCAAGTGAAGGTGAGAAGTAAGATCTAAAAGACTTGAATAGCACTGCTTCTTGTGGCCTTGTTGATTGCAATCTATATGTCTTTTTTCTTTGGTTTCCTCCACTTCCTCTATGTAGCCCTCATCAAATATTCTGTGTTCCTGTTATCTTCAGTGGTCTATGGTCTTCCCTGTACCTTCAACTTCCTTGACACAGGTTTATGCCAGTCAGGAGTACACTACTGGTTTTTAAGACTTTCCTTTGTAGCCTGGGTAGAAGCTTCTATGAACCCATAGCATTTTCATTCTGTATGCCAATAAAACCAATATCATTTGGTTGATGCCAAGGTCGGCTGTTGGTGTTTGCAGCAGCCCTGTATCCTTGAACCATGGTTTCCATGGCCTCTGAGAGCATGAATAGCTAAACACAGTGAAATGAATCCCCAGGCATATTTCCAGGTGGCCCTTCTTGAGCAAAAGGCTCAGAAGCTTCCTTCTCAACTGAAAGACTGACAGCATTGCAAAATTGAGTCTTTAAATCCTAACTGATTCCTAAATCTTACTGATTCCTGAGATACCCTCAGTGCATCTTTAGTCTTGTCCTTCTAGAAGGCTTCTTTTTAATGGTGCTAATCTTTTTATCAAACAAACCTGTTTTGATGCCTACTATAAATGTGATTCTACCCTGTCCTACACTTAAGTTTTTCATATTTTCTTTCCACTTTTTGTTTCATTTCTCAATGTGAGTCTGACTTAAAGCAGCTAGAAATACTTAGGACACAACCTGAATGTTGTGCTGCCTTGAAATTTGCCCTTCAGGATTGAACGTTCTAGCATATTTAAATTGGATAACCTACAGTCACTGGACATGAGGAAAAGGTGGATTTCCTCCACTTTAATTCCTAATAAAGTCTCTATCTGAAAATTCATGAAGTTGGCTTTTACCTTTGCATTCCTATTGCATTCTGGTCTTCTGAACTCTGATCAGAACCACCTGTGCATTTCTTGGTGAGAGAATTCTAGGACTTTTCTATTCTCCATCTTCAAAACATTCCACATTCCTATTTCAAACCAGTTCCAAAGGCTTCTAAGTCAAAGAACAAGATATAGTCTCAATTACCTAGACCTGGTACTAATTTTCTATATTATCCTGCTTTCCATTGGTGGACAAAATAGTTGCCACCCACAATTTAAAGGAGATATTTAATTTTCTCATTGTTTTATAGCATTCAGTTCATGGAGAACTACCTCTGAGGCAGAAACATCATATCATATCAAAAGGTGTTGAAGGAAAAAGTTTCTTAGTTCACTGTTCATTAATTTTAAGACCTTTGTATTTATTTAATGTATTTTCTTCTACTGCTTTGAAGTTTTGTTTTTCCTTTTCTAAGACCTTCTTTTTTTGTAACAGGATTCAAACTAAACACCTCACACTTGCCAGTCAGGTTCTAGGACACTGAACTGGTCCTTCAAAACCTTATGATATATTATTATTTACTGGATATCCTTCTGATCTTCCCAAATAGGCAAATCATAGCTATAAATCTGCTCTTTCGAACTATTTTCTCTATAAAGAAGAACACATCCTGGCATGTTGTTTCAATTTTCCTTTCATTCTAGAAATTGTTTAAAACTTGATTTCTTCAGTGATTCACTAATCATTCAAAGGTGCATCCTTAAGTATCTATGTATTTGTGAAATTATAATAGTTTCTCCTTCAGTTGATGCCTACTTTTATTTCATAGTTATCTGAAAAGATGAATTGGGTTATTTCACTCTTTTGTTTTTGCTAACTAACTTAATTTATGGCCTATAACATGGTCTATTTTGAGAAAAGCTTTCATGTGTATTTTGTATTTATGTGTATTTTTCAGGTGATGGAATGTCCTGTAGATAAGTACAAATTCCACATACTTGGTCTATTTTATAGTTTAACTGTGATGAATCATGCTGAATTTTTGATCTGGTCGACATATTTGTAAGAGTATGAAATCTATCTTTCTTTTTATATTTAATTGAGTTTGTTTCATATAATTGGGTGCAGTATGAGCATCAAAATATTATATTTTTAATTCTTGATGGATTGTTCTTCTTTTTTTAATAACTATAATTGACTCTTCTGTCTAATTACAACTTGAAATCAGTTTGTTGGTTAGGCCTGAGATAAGATTGCTTGCTTTTATACTCCATTTTAATGGAATATCGTAATTCATTCTATCATTTTTAGAAAAATATATATATATACCTGTGCACTTGAAATATGTTTACTGGAGGAAAGAAATCATTGGGTCTTATATTTAATTCAATCTGTCAGTCTATGTTTTTAAAGTGGAGAATAAGATCATTTATATTCAAGATTACTATTGAAAAATATATATGGATTGTTGTCATTTTATTGTTTTCTTGATATTTTATTCTTTTTTATTAGGTGTATTTGAATTAAATGCATGTTAGACTATATGGGGAGTTGTAATGCCTCCTGCCTTGTCTTTGTTGCCTGGGATAGCCTTTGCTATTCTAGGTCTTTTCTGGTTCCAAATAAATTTTAGAAATAATTTCTCTAGGTATGGGAGGTAAGATGGTGGTAGTTTTGTAGGGATAGCATCAAATCCATACAGCAGTTTTGGGACAATGGCAATCTTTACAATGTTGTTTCCTTCTATCCAGGAGCAGGGAATATCTTTCCATTTTCTGAAACCCTCTACAATCTCTTTTTTCAGGGTATTGTAACTATCCTTGAAAAGATCTTAGACATCCTTACTTAGATTAATTCTAAGATATTTCATTTTCTGTGGTGCTATTGCAAAGGGTATTGTTTCTCTTATTTCCCTCTCAGCATGTTTGTTATCTGTGTGGAGGAATGCTATTGACTTTTGGGTTTTGACTTTGTATCCTGTTATGCTACTGGATTTGTGTATCAGCTTCTTGGTGGAGTTTTTGGTCTTTCAAATGAAGTCAAGTCATCTGCAAATAATGATAATTTAACTTCTTCTTTACCTATTCTTATTTCTTTTATTTCTCTCTCTTGTCTAATACCTCTAGCTAATGATTCCAGAGCTATATTGAATAGGAGTGGTGATAGAGGACATCTTTGTTTTGTACCAGATCTTAGAGTAAAAGATTTCAATCTTGAAATTATACTACAAGCCTACTGTGATAAAATCAGCTTGGTACTGGCAACAAAATAGAGCTGAGGATCAATGGAGTAGATTAGAAGATGCAGAAGTCTACGAACACACTCAGCCATCTGATCTTCGACAACGAGTCCAAACATGCTGACTGGAAGAAAGATAGCCTCTTTAACAAATGGTGCTACAAAAACTGGCCCTCTACATGCCAAAAACTAAAACTTGGCCCGGGTCTATCACCATATACTAAGCTAAAGTCAAAATGGCCTAAAGATCTAAACATTAAAACAGAAACACTAAATATCCTGCAAAAGAAATTAGGAAGAACTCTTGAAGACATAAGGGTAGGTAAAGAGTTCATGAACAAAAATCAAATGGCACAGGTAACACTTGAAAGGATTAACAACTGGGACATCCTCTTATTGAGAAGTTTTTGCACATCAAAAGAAATTACCAACAAAGAGAAAAGACAACCTACATATTTGGAAAAAATCTTGACTAATAAGCAATCAGACAAAGGTCTGCTCTCTAGAATTTATAAAAAACTGAAAAATATAGAGCCCCCAAATTTAAAGGTCCAGTAACAGAAATGATCATCCGAGATGAACACACACTTCTCAGAGGATGAAATTAAAGAAGCGAATAAATATCTGAAAAATGTTCCTCATCACTAGTCATTCATGAAATGCAAATTAAAACAACACTGAGATAACATCCCAGAAAGAATGGCTTTCATAAAGAAATCACTCAACAACATATGTTGATGAGGCTGTGGGGAAAAAGGACCCCTTCTCCGCTGCTGATGGGAATGTAGACTTGTGCAACCATTATGGAAATCAATGTGGAGACTCCTTAAAAAACTAGACCTGGAAATCCCATTCAAACCAGCTAACCCCCATTGGGAATTTTCCCAGAGAAAGTGAAAAAGGCATATTGTAGTGATATAGGTATGCCTATGTTTATAGCAGTACAATTTGAGATAGCTAAATCTTGGACACAACCAAGATGCCCATCACCTGAGGAATAGATGAAAAATATGTGATATTTATATACAATGGTATACTTTTTAGCATTAAGGAATGATAAACTCGAAGACTTTATATATAAGTGGATGCCACTTGAAGATATTCTCATAAGTGAAATAAACCCAACCCACGTGTGTAAATATTGTATAGTCTTCCTAGTAGAAAAACTCAGAGGAAGAAATAAAAATAGAAAGGCATAACACAATTAACAGGAAAGTGAGAACTTGAGGATTAGACAACAAAGAGAGGGTAAGGAGAAAAGCTAGGAAACATGACAGGGGCAATGTCATACATTTATATGCACAAGATGGCTAAGGCAATGGTCCTGAAAATCATAGCATGTTTTCGAAACTAGCAGTTAATTGGTAGGATTCTCACCCTGACTAACTATGCATGCTGATATCTGTGAACTAAGCAACTGCACTGAAGAATTCAATGTGTAATGGTAGGGTCATGCTTGGAATGCCTGTCATTCTGGTCTTCTAATTACTCACTGCTTGTCATGACATACCAATTACTGTCATACCATCTCTTAAGTAAATGTTTTTGATTTTAAAAAAAAAAGGTAATGAAAACAAGAGACAAAAAAGGGCACAAAACTATCCTGCTACAGGTCCGTTTATGGTTAGATTTCTAAATTTCTGTGTAAAACTATGCAAATGCTTATTCTTTTTTTGAATATTTTTATCTTTTAAATCTTTTTTCTTCATATTCTGGAGGGACTCAAAGTTTAATATATCAATTCTTGATGGAAAATACCTGTTCCATGTTATGCCTAAGATGTTTGATAATCAGACAGATAATAAGGTCAAGCTCAACCGCCTATGTTGTAGAGTAATAATAAGCCTCTCTTCTGGAGGGTTAACAACCTAATTTTGCAAACCAAAAATTAGAGAAAAGGAAGGGCTGCAAGACAGTCAACATTTTTGCCCTAGCCTTTCAAGATGAGTGAAGACTCAGGACATAGGAGAACCTGTACTGTAACATTATGTGACTCAGTTATGTCCCAAATTTTCTGATCCAGGAGATTATGGGCCCATAGAGGAATGTGATCGATGATGTAGAGTGTGCCTAAGGAAAGTCACATGGAGAGAAAACATTCTCTCAGGCTTTCTCAGAAAGCAAATGGGTCTAGCGATGGCTGTGATTCATCCACATGGCTGACACTGACAAAGAATGTGCAAACTGCAGTACAGGGTTTCAGGATAAGGCCTGAGGGGATTTGACTGACCTTATCAGAAATGAAAGCTTCATTTCTTGTTATAGGGGTCTTGCTTTATCTTGGTCTTAACCATTCAGCAGAAAAGTATAAAAACAAAGTATAAAAAGTAAAGCCACATTAATATGCTGAGCTATAAAAGGCTCAAATCAAGAACTTTGTACTTTGCCAGTCTAATAGAAAACCCACAACTGTTATGGGCTACTGGACAAATATATTGGAATATTTTGCTGCATTCATGCATGTACAGTATTTAAATGACAAAGGAATGTCCTTCTCTGACAAAACTAGCCAAAAAATTGGGATACAATTGAACAACCATTTTGTATTGTTATACTCAAAATATTTAGGATAGATACACAGCTCTATTCTCTTAATTAAATGAATGGAGAGGTTTGTTCTAATAGTGTTTGTGGACATGATATCATGTCTGCATCTTGTACAATGAATAACCACTAAAACAGCAATATGCAATGTGTTAATTATTGAAAATGTGCTAGTAATCAGTTGTGAAACTGTCTCATTGCTATTCATTTTTAAATAACTTTAAAAAAAACAATACATGGGAAGTTTTTAAATGCATAAAATACAGTTTGCTTGTTTTCTAATGCTATTTAATTTTTTTTACATTTTATTCTTTGGTGTACAGAGTTCTGTTAAGATTTTGTAAAACTGGATGGATTATTTTCAATTCTGCAGATAAGTATTTTGAAAGGTTTTTATTTTTCCTACAATTTTGAAGAATGGTTGCTATTTTCTTTCAGTGGTTTAAAGACATTATCCCAGCTCTTCCAAGTGTTTAGAATTTCTGTTGAGAATTTCATTTTCATTTTGGTGGATTGGCTACTATAATTGATTTTAATTTCTCCCTGAAGGTTTTTAATATTCTTTGGCAATATAACTCATAAATTATTGAAAGTTTCTTCTCTGGTTAGATTGACTTGGGATTCTGAATGATTTCAGTATGTGAAAGTTTGATTCATCCAGATTTGGAAAATTTTATTCTATTATTTCTTTTTTTTAATACAGAGCCTGCAAGGTCTCACTACAAAGATCTGACGCATACAATCCTCCTATTTTCAGCATCCTAAGCACTGCGATTACAAGTGTGAGCTACCATATCCAGTCTCCATCACCATCTCAGCACTCCCCAGGGCAGGGCCAGCACATCACACTGGGAATTGAACCCTAGTCCCTGCACCTGCCTAAGCAGGCACTTTAATCCACTGAGCTATCTGACTGGCCCTCTATTATTTCACTGTGGTTTTTCTCTACCAATAGCTTATTTCTTTACTACGTTTAGACCTATGAGTCTGTTGGGCCTTTCAGTGTCTGTGAATATTTTTCATATTTTAGTCACAGATTCTTAAGATATCTTTATTACAATCTAAATTATAATTGTACAATGGACAATGGAACTTATCTAGAGCTCTGATGTTCTTTCTTCTGATTGGAAAATATGTGGAATTTTTTTATACTATTGCAATTAGGAAAACTCAGCTCTTCTTTCTGTTCAGACCTCACATATGTCTGGTAGTAGAGTTGGCCTTCTTAGATTACTTTGCAAATCTCTTCTTCAGCCTAAAAGGAAAGTTCCATAGTTCATCCAGTATTAGTGTTTTCCACTTCTGTTAAATTCACTTACTACAACAAACACTAGTATTCCCAGGTACTATCTAATCACTGACCTGAGAGTTACACTCCAGCATTTTGCTACAGCTATACCATTTAGTCACATGCATACTGATGTGTTTCCATCACTTAGAGTAGCCGAACATGCTGTTTATCGCTAGCAGCCATTTCCGCCTAATACATTTTCATGTACTGACATAGTACTACTTTTACCTTATAAAAAGAAACACAATAAAAAACGTATAAACCCAGCATGGATGTGGACATTTTTAGTGTCACATTTTTGATTTGAGTAAAAATCAATTCTCAAAGCAAATTTAGAAAGTTTATTTATTTTTATTTTTATTTTTATTTTTATTGTAGTACCTGGGTTTGAACTCAGGACCTTGCGTTTACCGGGTAGGCACTTATGCCACTGAGCTATCTCCCAGGCAGTAGAATAATTATTAAATGTAAATGTTTACTGTTAGTGAAGTTAATTTCATTTTCTTTGTAGGAAATAAATTTATAGCACACTTCTTTTGACTTTCCCATGCCAAATAAGTGTTTTTTGATACATATGCTT
>NW_004524870.1:39683-40527 GCF_000260255.1 Octodon degus | reverse complement strand
AAAGGCATGTGATATGTATACATGAAGGAATACTACATTGCTAAAAAGGATACTTTTGAGTCACTCTTAAAACCTTAATATCATCATGTTAAGTGATATAAATGAGCTACAAAGCCTTAAATAGATCATGGTTCAACTTAAATGAGAAGCCCAGAGTATAGGTAATTTAGAGACCAATGTAAGAGATAGATATTAAAAATTGGAAGCAGATGTTTTGCAGAAGAGAAGGAAACCTAGAGATGGAGGAACAGAGTTGGGAGATGGGGGTCAAATGGAAGTAGAGTAAAAGTAAAGTATAAAGATGCACCAACCCCATATGATGAATGTAATTATTATGTGCTGTAAACATGTAGTAATAAAATAAACAAAAACATGAAAATGATTTTTACATTATCATCAGTAATACAATTTCTGATTAATACTACTCAAAAAAGTATCTACTGCCTACAACTACTATTATAATTAATGAAATTAAAAAGTTAGCCTTAATTTCTTGCTACATTACAAAGAAAAAGTACTTAACACATTACTTAACATTTCACTGTAGTAATTTTGGGGTTGAAAGAATCTAACTTTCTGTCCATTCTAGTTGTAACACTATGAAACAACAGCCTTGGTTACAAAAATAAAGAAGTAAATTATTTCCTGATCTGAAAATTTTTTACATATTAAAGAGTTTTATTGCTTTAAAAGTTATCCTCTATGAAGGGCTTCCCTGATAGCTCAGCAGACTAAAGCACCTGCTTAGGTATACTCAGCAGTCAGGGTCCGATCCCGGGGTCTGCTGTGCCAGCCCCAACTCCAGGCACGCTGAGACACCGATTGAGACTGGGCATAGTGGTGC
>NW_004524870.1:32968-39113 GCF_000260255.1 Octodon degus | reverse complement strand
TTGTTTTGTTTTTTTTTTTTTTTTTTTTTTTTTTTTTTTTGGTGGAACCAGGGATCAAACTCAGGCCCTTGCGCTTGCCAGGCAAGTGCTTATACTACTGAGCCTTCTCCCCGGCCCCAAGATGTTTATTTCTTAAAGTTATCATCTTATATAAATATTTCATGTATGAAACACTCTTTTTAGGTGTAGCATTGTGAATTTCTTATTGAACAAGAAAGTAATTATATTTAATCGACAAATTCACTTCATTTTATATATGGAAGTAACTTTCTATCAACTGATTAGAGAGAGGATACATTATAATACTTTCACAAGAAGATGGTCATAATTCTAGTTCTTTCATTGAACATTTTAAAAATTGAGAAATGAGGAGAACTAGTTTTAGACATTTAACAGGAAAATTCAATTCAATTGTAAACTTCTTTTTAAGATCATTTTACTTTAGGAAATTTAGAATATTTTCAAATTAAAAAATAAAACAAACAGGACTGGCCAAGTAGCTCTGTGGATTAAAGCACCTACAAGCAGGCACAGGGCCTAGGGTTTCGATCCCTGGGCCTGCTATGCCGGCCCTGCCCCCAGGCGGGCTAAGAAGGCGATTAAGACTGCGAGTGGTGGCACGCCTGTACTGCAGTTCTTGGGAAGCTGTAAACAGGCAGATCACTATGAGTCTGATCTAGTAGTGAGACCCTGAACACCTTGTAGACCCTTCCCTAAAATTAATATATATATATATATATGTATAAATATATATGGTTGAATCTTCCCTTCAACATGTTTGAAACATTTATCATCGATATTAGTAGTTAGATATTATTTATTTATAGCAAGAACATATAGGTATGGATGATCATCTGATATCTTACTATTAAATATGTACAATAAGAAAAAGCTATACATCTAGACCTCTAGGTTAAATTACATTGAAAATCTAGAACATATGTTTAGCAACTTTAACAGCCTTTATAATACTTTCATAAAAATTTTAAAATGAACAGCACTGTGGCCAGTTTTGCAATTAGGCCTCAGAAATAAAGGCTCTTTCAAATACATCATGCTACGATTTTCCTGTTTCAAAGCAAGATTACACAGAAATTTATGAATCATTAACCTGACTGCTAAAGTCTGAACACTTAGGGAAGGATCAGAAAGCCAGCGTTCTCATCTTCAGGCTGCCCAGTACAAAATAAAGGATGAAAACGGAACTCTGTGATGCTATTTCAATTCAGAAAACCTGCAAATAAAACCGAGCGCATGTCTAACGCGATGAAGAGAGCAAGCTGAGCCACCCTAAAGAAGCGTTATATGCATTAGTGCAGAACTTCACTCAGAGGTGTAATTTTAATTTCAGTTTAATGGTTCCGCAATGCATTCCTCTACCCCCGCTGGGCTTAATACTGTTAGAAAAGAACATGCACACTACACTGATTTCTTTGGAAATTTCCTAGATTAGGAGAATTATGTGGCTGTGTGATATCCATCAAAATAAATATCAATTTTACAGTCTTAGTTTTCATCTCAGATGCTTGTATCAGATAATCTTTTCTAATTTAAGTCTCTAATAGGGATAATTTTTCCTTTCAGGCCTAGTATTGAATAGACTACATAATCAAGTGGTGCATTTTTGCCTCTGCAGTGTAAAAAGATAAGAAATTTAAGCAACAAAAACAAAGCTGACAAATTAAAAAATGTTTCAAAATGCTACACATTCAGCAACCATATTTGCACATGCACTGTGCCCACCACCACAGTAGCCTCAAACATTATGTGTACTCACTGACCATGAAGAACTTGCTTAAACCAGTTCTTGGGTAGTTGGATGCATGCCTCTACCCCTGCTGGGCATAATGCTGTTAGAAAAGAACATGTACACTATATTGATTATTTATTTATAGAAAGAACATATACACTATATGTGCATATATACTGATGTATCTATCACTATATATTTAATATATAATGATATTTAAAAATGGTCTCTTTTTTCACTATTGTTTTTATTCTGTCCTTTGAATGAAATCATTGCTCAACTTTCATTAAATCTTTGCCATTTGGTTGCAAAGGTATTTTCCAACCAAGTCAACAAAAATTTTGAGACTATGCATGTAAATCCTAAGCAATTTGGGGCTCCTAGAAAGGTGATTAAAATTATGTCAGTTTTCTTACCTAATGACTTTCCCACTGGGATGAATGAGAAGAGGAAAAAGGACCCAAGTCTGGGGGTGTAACCCAGGAATCACTATTGAGTTTCTTAGATTCCCTGGGTTCATGAGTAAGTGACTGGCTTCCAAAGGCCAAGGCTACGAGTCACACAGTACAAATATGTTCATAAAGAGACTCCCATCCTCAGAGGCCCCTTGGAGGTTAGAGGCCTGTAACTGAGCTCTGTGTGGAAAGCAGGTACTGTTCCGCCTGGGAGACTGTGTCTGCTATCACAGGATAGTAGCTTCCACTGAGTCTATATGCTAATCCTCAGAACCTGCGAGTGCTATATGATTACACAGTGAAGGAGAATTAAAGTGTTAGACAGAAATAAGCTTAATAGCCAGCTGACCTCTATGCAGGGAGGTGACTGTTTCACTCAAGTGGGTCCCGTGTAACAATGCAATCCCCTGAACACAGGGGAGCGACATAGAAAAGTCAGTGACATGTGAGGCCCTGTGAGCAAGATTGGCCAGGCTGACTGTGAAGGTGAGAACGGAAAGGACAGCAGACAGGCTGCAAAGGCAGAAGAGCGGGAAAGCAGGCTCCTCCCTCGAGCCCACAGCAAGGGAAGCAGACCATGAGAGCTTGTCCTTAGCCCAGTGAGAATCATTTCACACACACCCACACACAGAACTGTAAGGTTATAAATTTATGTAGTTCTATAGCAATAAGTACTGGTAAAATTATCACCACAGCCATGTGCACCCTGGCATTGCTCTTAGCAAATCTTTTTGTCTTTATAAAGAAGCTCAAAATGCAGATTTTTAATGAAAGCCCATAGGTTTTAAACTTTGACAGTTATTGCAAATGCTGATCAATGATGCAGTATTTGTAATTAAAATTAAGCTAAATGTGTAGTCTATAATTTTATGATGAGTCTAGTGTCTAGACTGATGAATGTAGTGACCCTGGAGGGGATGCATGTATCTTCAGTGTGTACCTCCTGCCTCAGCCACCCTTCCCTTGCTGGTTATTTATCTGATCTTTTTGTGCAAGTCCCAAGGTCATTTGGTGCTTTTCTTTGTCTTGTTTTTCTTTCTTTTTCTATCCCTGTCCTTGACCTACTTCTCAGGGGAATTTTTGTAATAAAGATTTTTTTTATTGCCTTCTAGCAATGATTAGCTAGAAGACATCGTGAGACCCCTCTTCTATTTTTTCCTGTCTACAGCAAGTTCCCCTTATATTTTTAGCAATCAACATTTTTCCAATGACAGCAATCACATTATTCCAATTTAAATTATAAAAGATTAGTTTTATAAAATTATCTAAGATAGAGTCCAAATAAAAATGTCAAGTTCCATGAAACTTAAGCTAGCTAACATTTTGAGTTGATTCTAAGCCATATTTTATTAATGACAAAACATTTGAACATCTTTGAAATAATCTTTCATAGAATGCAATGTACTTCATGTGGTTGCTCATAAGAATGGTGGTTAAGAAAGATGTGCAAGATCAAATTATGGAAGTTATCCATTTAATTTTATTTTAATTGCAAATATTGTATTATTGATCAACCGTTAAATGTTGGATACCATGTCTGATGTCTAGGATAAAAGTTGTGATTAAATATAGAACATAGAAATTGAAGCAAATGGGACAGCCATGAAGCAGTATAAAATTATTCTTAAAGAATGAAAATTTGGCTATAAAAATTAACGTTAAGCACTCCGTCAGCAGGGAACTAACTTGTAGTTAATTTTATATCAACTTGACATGGCAGTGGTGTACAGATACATTTAAAACAAAACAAAACAAAACTCCAGACTCTAGTGATTTTTTGGAAAAGATTAACATTTAAACAGGTGGTCTTTATGTAAAGCAGATTAATGATAATGTGAATGGGCTGCTCCCAATCAGTTGAATTCCTTCATGGGCTATGCCACCTCTAGCCAGAAGGCATCCCGTCAGCAGATGGATGACCTCACAGGGTCTTGAACTCATACAGAACTTTACTGCAGCAGCCTTAACCAGCTCTTGGAATAACTCTTTAAAATCCACCTCGCTTCCTCTCTTCTCTGATAAACTAGAATACACTAATAGACTATTGAGCAAGAAGGCGTGTCTATTTATTTAAGACTCTACATTCAGAGGCTTAGTCATCTGAAAACTTTAAGCAATCCTTAGGTGCCGTCCCTTTCACATTCACATGCCTCTTCCCACCTGTGCACTTCCATCCCACCCATGTGTATCCTGATCACAGATTCACTCATCCATGGTGCGCCCATCCTTCTGGAATGAACACAGATACAGAATTCTGGGATCATATCTATGTGGCTTGGTTCCCGCTCTTTACTCACATTTACCCAAGTGCCACTGAGAAAATTCTGCTAACTTCACTAACGTCCTCTCCTATCTTAGAAATTTCAATTTTAGAATGTATACTTAGCATGTTTTTCACCTGTATAGGAAAATTGTCATGTGATGTGTGGTCTTCACCCATGAAATTGGGCTTTCAATGTGATTTTTTTTTAATCTGGGAATTCACACTTTCTGTATCTGGGGAATTATCTGATATATTTTATTGATGATTTTTTTCCATCGTCGTTTTAAGAGACTTTTTTTTATCTCTTTTATATTTCCTCAATATTTTTGCACTCCATACTTCTTCATGTTGAATACTGCACTCAAAATATTTGGTGTTGATATGCCTAATAGGAAGTTCCTTGCCATTTGATTATCAGCTTCTCACAATCCCATAAGGGAGGAAGTTACAGTATTTTCACAGTGAAGATGAGAAAAATTAGGTTTAAAAAGATCCAATAGCTTGCCTGGGATACCTATATAGTACCAGTAGTCTAGATCTGAAATCAATGGCCTCAGTCTTCAGAACATATATTATTTGCTTGTGTAATTGTAAAGCAGTAGTGACTATAATTCTCATCAAAAGGTCTGAAAGTCCACATGGGACTTGACCATTTGGATTTCCATGTAGGATCACCAAGGAGGTCGTCAGGAGACACAAATCTGGAACTTCAGGTTTACCCCTTTGGAGCTGGGCAAGTCCAGCACACCTCCAGGGGACAGTGGTGCTCTGGTTGGCAGGGCTCTGGGAGCCGAGGGGGCACACAGTCAGAGGTGCTCAGTAATCAGAACTTTTTGGCAAAACTGTATCCCCAACCTGGAAGTCACCAAGAAAAATCAAAGGCCTGTATAATGAAATAAACTTAAATGGCATAATGCAGAATTTGTTTGTGTCTACTTACGAAGATTGTGCCTCAAAATTTTTTTTCTGTCCAATGTGTATTATTTTATTCTACTCATATTGGTAGGCATCCATCTCCCAACCTGTCCGGATAGGCATATGCATCAATATTTCTTAGAATTTTTTCTTCCAAAGGTCATAGGGACATCAGTGTTAATGTCAGGGGTCTCCACTTCCTCTCATATTTCCCTACTTATTGTCACTTTTGACATAGTTGATGATTTCTAAATTTATATAAATTTCTTAATTTCTATAAACCACACTTCCTTTTAAACTTGCAGGCTATTTGTGTTAATCACACGACATATTTTGTTCATATTTTATAACTGGATATTATGGAGTTTTGCTGGTCTGGGAGAGCCTGTCTTCAGAAATAGATAATTCTTAGAGAAGTGAACAGGTGCCCTCTGAGACCATCTACTGTGCATAAATCTAACATTCTAAAATTTATATCTAGTACCATCTTCTTGATCTTGCTATCACAGCTGTATTATACCCCTGAGTCTTACTCCTCTGTTATAATCACACAAATCCCATAAAGTAGAACCCACCTATGTGTTCAGGAAAGTATTCAAGTGAGGCAAAGTTAACCTTGCTTTGTCTGTGGTATTCATTCTTTTCTGGTGAATAAGAAGGAAGCAAAGAAGGAAGAGGGGGAGGAGGAGGAAAAGCAGGAGGAAGAAAGAAGAAGAAGAAGAAGAAGAAGAAGAAGAAGAAGAAGAAGAAGAAGAAGAAGAA
>NW_004524870.1:30942-32868 GCF_000260255.1 Octodon degus | reverse complement strand
TGACATACTGTCATAAATTCAAATCAAAATATACTCATATATATTTTTTTCTTTTTTTTCATTTGTGTATTTGGTACAGGGCCTCACTACACATATCAAATCTTGGTGATCCTCCTGTTTTCAGCCTCCCCAGTGCTGGGATTACGGGCACGCACCACCATGCCTGGACTCTGTCACCAGCTCAGTGTGCCCCATGGGTGGGGTCAGAGGGGATGTGGCACCAGGGATCGAACCTTGGTCCCCGAGTTTACTAAAACAGGCACTTAGTCTGCTGAGTTATCTCAGTAGCCCTATACACCCATATATTTTAAACACACATCTCTTCATTTTTGGCAATGTGTCTTCCATTGTAGTTTATTGTTTATTCAATATATGTTCTGATCAGTTCTCATGCACACACACACACACACACACACACCCACACACACACACACCCACACACACACACACACCTATATGTACATATATACATGGCAGTGAGGAAGTAGAGATAGAAGGGAGAAGCTGGAGATAAGAACATGCCTTTCCAAGCCCCACTCCCTTTAGTGCACTAAGTTTTTCAAACCAGGCCCCAGCTTATGAGAACACATTGAGCTATGCACCCATCAATAGATTAACTTTTTCATATAGTGACCTTTCCAAAGACCCACTTTTGAACATATGAGGTATTGGAGATATTTTGTATCTAAACCATAACAATGAGCATTTATCCTTTCAACATGAAGCTTTCAACATGTTTTGTAGTACTGTCCTTAAATTATATTTGATTCATTCAGTATTGCTATTGAATTTGGTTCTTATGATAAGAGTGAATGTGCAGTATTATTCTCCATTCTGCTCTTGGCTGAAGTTTGCTTCTGTCCTCAAGTGTCACCACACTAAACTTGGGGATTTTAATAGAATTGCAATAGTGTGTGCTTTTTATTCACAAGACTGAAGTTTTCTCATAATGTGGGCAACTATTTGTTAGTTTGTAAAACATTTTTCAGTGTGATATTCTTTTATGTTGATGTATTATAACACAACTCTATTTTTGTAGAGTGAAGAGGGACTTCACAAAAGTTTGCTCATACTATTTTCTTTCCTATGACCACACAAAGCATTACTCCAGGCTGGGTTCATAGCATCATGCCAATTTTCACCATGTTGTTAGCTTATCATAAATGCTAGTGTAAAAACTTGGTTCTATCATACTGATAGAATACTTTGTGCCAAAGCAGCTGATGAGAAGCTTGGATACCTTTTTCTGTTTATAGTGATGTGCTCTCATCAATATTGAGTGAGATTTTAACAACAGAAGCCACTACATCTCTGTCAGGGTATCTCTGAACTAAAAGGTTGGTGGGGAAGGACTCAATATAAAAGCCCTTTATTTTTCCAGTTTCACTAATACGTTATGAGTTACACACAAAGCTACTGTTGGTAACATTATTAATAAAGAAGGTGAAACTAGAATTTATTCATGATAATTTTTAAAATACCATCATCATAGTGAGTTTTTTCTACCATGAAATAGTAAATTCCCTAGTGCAGCAACATTAGTTTAATAGTATCAATTTCAAGCTGACTGAAGAATGCAAAATGTGATAAAATAATTTCTTCTTTGCAAAAAATTATTTTTTCATTTTTTTCTTTTTGCAAAAATGTTCATTTTAGGGATGGAGAGATAGATCAGTAGAATAAGCACTTGCCTGGCAAGCACAAGATCCTGAGTTCAATCCCCGGTACCACAAAAAAAAGTTATTTTGTGATAAAATAAGTTTTATTTTACAATCTCTTTAAATGCCTAGAAACAGAAAAATAAAATAAACTGAAATGTTTATAGTGATTAACTCTGCAGGTTTTCTGCAACTCATGCATACAATATGTCTAATTAAAAATTATCAATTAATCTTGAGTTTAAAATGTTGCCTTATTTTTTTTTTT
>NW_004524870.1:28235-30407 GCF_000260255.1 Octodon degus | reverse complement strand
AAAGAAATAAGAAAACTAGAGAACTTAAAACAATAATATCACATAAAATATGCATTTAGGTTATCTTGATTTTATATTAAAAATGTTTGAAAAGCATTGATTACTTTATTTCTTTAGTCATAATTTATTCAACGAATACTGAATGTTGGTTGGGGGCTTTGTGCTTTTTACAGATTGTATAGATACAAAGTGTAACACAAAGGATGATATAATGAGGAAGCAGGAACAGAAGCAGTTTTTCTATGTCACAAATGCAATAAGAGAAATGAACTGTAACTGCATAAATAATACATACATTTGAATATATAGTACACACAAAATGTGGAGTAACACTACAGTACTTATTTTTCCATGGTATTTGGAACATGAAAAACTTAAAAATTTAAATATCGAATTTTATATTTTGTCCTCAAAGAAAAATATTTAAAATATGTGGACTCAAAAGATATTTATATTTAAAGACATAAAATATTCTATAAACTTTTAGCTTGTTAAGGTAAAAGGGTAAATGAACTATATTAACAAAGGAATAGTAAAAGAAAGCTAAATGTTATTAGACTATATTAGAGTTGGATGAATAATTGTTTGTTGAATATTGAAAATATTAACTCACAGATTCTTATACAACTTCACAGAACCATTCCTATTTTTATGTTTCTCTACACTCAAAAAGCATACTTTACACTATTTAATTTGGTTTTCAATATAGGTATTTTTGCTGTTAATTATGGCTTCTCTATAAAGTTTCAGGATAAATTTATTCGCTTGATCAATATTCATATTTACTCACTTGTCAATCACTTTCCTCTGTGGCCCCATAATCTCCTTGATCAGAAAATTTGGGACACAACTGAGTTGCAGGTTGTTATAGTACAAGTTCTCATATGTCCTGGGTCCTCACTAACCTTGAATGGTTTGGGCCAAAATGTTAACTATCCTTGTAGCCCTTCTTTTTCTCTAATTTTTGGCCTGCAAACTTAAGTTGTTAACCCTCCAGAAGAGAAGCTTAATGATTTTATTACACTTTAACATAGACAGTTGAGCTTAACCTCCCTATATGTCTGATTATCAAACATCTTAGGCATAACATGGAAAAGGGATTTTCCATCAAATAATGATATGTTATACTTTAAATCTCTACAGAATGTGAAGAAAAAATAAATAATTTTTAAAAAAATAGAAATAAACAATTACATACGTTTACAGAGAAATTTAGAAATCTAACTATGTACAGCATTGTAGCAGAACAGTCCTGTGACATTCTTTTCCTTGTCTCTTGTTTTCATTTATTACCCTTTTTTAAAAACATTTACTTGAAAGACAGTATAGCAGTAACTGATATGACATTAGAAGCAGTACATATTTAGAATACCAGAATGACAGGCATTCCAAGCATGGTCCTAGTATTACACATTGCTATATTCAGTGCAGTTGCTAAGTTCACAGGTATCTATCTATCTATCTATCTATCTATCTATCTATCTATCTATCTATCTGTAGTTCGTTAGTTAGTTAGTTAGTCAGGGTGAGAATCCTACCAATTAACTGCTAATTTCAAAAACCTACTGAAGATTCTCAGGATCATTGCCTTAACCATCTTGTGCATATAAATATATGATTTTGCCCCTGTCACGTTTCCCAGCTTTTCTCCCTGCCCTCTCTTCATTATTTAATTCTTAAATTTTCGCATTCCTTTTGTGTTATAGCTTTCTATTTTTCTTTCTTCTTTTGAGTTCTTACACTAGGGAAACTATATGATATTTATAAATGTGGCTCTGCTTTATTTCTCATAATTTCTGTCAGATGTTTGATATAGCATATTTCACCTGTTTTACAAATCTGTGTTTTGTTTTCCTTTATCAAGGACTAGTTTGGCTAAAATACAATGTGAATATAATCCTGAACACTTAAAGTTCTTTTTTTTTTCTTTCTTGAAAACTTTATCTACAAGGACAAATCTTATAGTTAATTCATTTATTAATGTCTTAGACTAAACCACAGAGCTCTATACAAATCTAATTTACTAGGCTTCTGGTGTCAGAGTCCAAGTAGACTATTAGGAAACATTCAAGGTCTGGGAACTTCTATATATTTGCTGAATATAAATTAAAATCTGTTGTTTCTGCTTTGAAAACATTAAAATTGCTCCAACCTTTTCAGGTGTAGATTTTA
>NW_004524870.1:4460-17100 GCF_000260255.1 Octodon degus | reverse complement strand
GGAGGAGGAGGAGGAGGAGGAGGAGGAGGAGGAAGTGGAGAAGGAAGAGGAAGAAAAAAAGAGGAAGAAGGAGGAAGAGGAGGAAAAGGAGAGGGAGATGGAGGAAAGGGGAAGGGGGAAGAGGAAGGAGAGGAGGGGGAGGAAGGGAGGAGGAGGTGGAGGAGGAGGAAGAGGAAGAAAAAGAAGAGGAAGAAGAAGGAGGAGGAGAGGGAGGGAGAAGGACGGGAGGAGGAGGGGGGACAGGAAGGGAGGGGATCAGGAGGGTGAGCAGAAAGAGAAGAAAGAGAAGAAGGAGAGGAAGAGGAAGAGAAAGAAGACAAGGATGAGGAAAAAGATGAAGGTGATGAAGAGAGAGAGGGAGAGGGAGAGGAAAAGGAGGGAGAGGGAGAGGAGGGAGAGGGAAAGGATGGAGAGAGAGAGGACAGAGAGGGAGAGGGAGAAGGGGAAGTGGAAGGGGAAAGGAAGGAGAAGGGGAAGGGGAAGAAGAAGAAAGAACAAAATTCTGGGAGGCTTTGCCCACATTTTCTTTTGCTCCTTCTCTTTCCTGACCAATGTTTGTGCTGTTCCCTGAGGGCTTGCCTGGTGCCATGTGCCTCTTCTTTCTGGAAATTGATATTTATGAGAACACTTTCCTTAGGATAGTTATTTGTGTCTGAGTATGTTGTCCTTTCTGGTAAAGACAAATCAGAGGGGAATTTTATCTTTGAATTTCCTTTTTAACAGGGTTATTTTGATCTATTAAAGCAACATCACATGTTAGTATGATCACAAGTATGTTCCTAAAATTTTATCTCAGTTTTTTCAGCAATAAGTTCCATTTATCCCAGGCCCCCTACTGCTACCAAGCCTGCTGAGTGAGTGAGAACTTCTGCGATGCTCTGGGACCCCCAGATCAAGCCCAGCCCAGGCCTGGCGAGTGTATGGGAGAGCTTCCGGCTCAGGAGTATTACTCAGGTATAAAGAATGATAAACTTGAAGCATTTATATTTAGTGGATGCCACTTGAAGATATATTCATCAGCGAAATAAACCCGGCCCACATGTGTAAATATTGCATAGTCTCCCTAGTATACGAAATCAAAAGAAGAAATACAAATAGAAAGATATAACACAACTACAAGGAAAGTGAGAACTTCAGGATTGGGAAATGAGGAGACGGTAAGGAGAAAAGCTGGGAAACAGGACAGGGACAAAGCCATACACTTGTACGCACAAGATGGGCAAGACAATGATCCTGAGAAACATCAGCAGGTTTTTGAAACTAGCAATTAATTGGTAGGATTCTCACCCTGACTAACTATATATGCTGATAATTGTGAACCAAGAAACTGCACTGAAGATAGCAATGGGTACAAAAAGGGTCATGCTTGGAATGCCTGTCATTCAGGTATTCTAAATACATACATCTTGTCATGACATACCAATTATTACCATACTGTCTCACAAATAAAAGGTTTTTTTAATGGGTAATAAAAGAAAAAAAGACACAAGAAAAAGAAGAAAAAAGTCACAGGACTGTCCTGCTACAATGCTGTATATTGTTGGATTTCTAAATTTCTGTGTAAAAATATGTGTTTATTCTAATTTTTAATTTCCTTTCGTCATATTCTGTAAGGACTTAAAGTTCAACACATTAATACTTGATGGAAAATACTTGTTCCACGTTATGCCTAAGATGTTTGTCATTTAGACAGATAGTTAGGGTAAACCGAACTGCATATGTTTCAGGGTAATAATAAGCTTCTCTTCTGGAGGGTTGACAACCTAAGTTTGCAGATTAAAGTTGGAGAAAAGGAAGGGCTGCAATGTCAGCCAACATTTTGGCCCCAGCTTTTCAAGTTCAGTGAAGACTGAGGACAAAGGAGAACCTGTACTGTAACATCATGTAAATCAATTGTGCCCTAAATTTTCTGATCAAGGAGATTATGGAGCTACAGAGGAATATGATCGATGATGTATATTGTTCCTAAAAAGAGTCACATGGAGAGAAAACTTTCTCTCAGGCTTTCAAAGAAAGCAAATTTTTCAAGCAATGGCTATGACTCATCCCCATGGCTATTGACAAAGGATCTACAAAGTGCAGTACAGAGTTACAAGATAAATCCTGAGGGTACTTGACTGACCTCATCAGATACAAAAGTTACATTTCTTGCTATATAGGTCTTGCTTTATCTTGGTCTTAAGCATACAGGAGAAAAATATAAAAATGAGGTATATAAAGTAAAGTCATATTAATGTGCTGAGCTGTGAAAGGCTGAAGTCAACAACTTCTGCTGATAACACACTACTATTGTGAACTGCTGGACTATGTTGGACTGTTTTGCTGAATTCAAGCACCTATGTTTTGATGCCAATGGAATACCCATCTCTGAAAAGACTAAAAAAAATGCGATACAAAGGAAGGACCATTTTGTATTTGTATAGATACAATAGTTAGGATAGATATGCAGCTACTTTTGCTTAATTCAATGAGTAGAAAGATTTATACTAATAGTATTTGGACAGGATATCTTATCTGCTTCTTGTACTATGGATAACCACCAAGAAGATAACAATGTACAATGTATTAATTATTGAAAATGTCCTATTAATCAGCTTTGAAAATATCTCATTGATATTTGTTCCTCATTAAAATAAAATAAAATAAAAATAAGTTCCATTTATGCATTTCTACTCTATATTTCACCAAATCTTTATTCTTGATTTTCTCTAGGACTTATGCATCCAACTTTTCAACTGTGAAACTCATTGTGTGGCTTTGCAATGATTTTTCAACAAACCATGGCCAAATGAGGCTGGTCTCAGTGGACTAAAGCGCCTGCTTTGGCAGAGTGCTGTGGCCAGGGTTCCATCCCCAGATTGTGGTGCTGGCCCCGCCCCTGGGGCATGCTGAGACAGAGATTGAGACTGTGCGTGAAGGCGTGCACCTGTAATCCCAGCACTTGGAGACTGAAAATAGGAGAATCCCTGAGAGTCTGATCTACCTAGTGAGACCCTGTAGGCCCTGTAGACCCTGTCCTAAAAAAAAAAAAATAAAATAAAGTTTTTCTTATAAATGTATTTTTTCAAGGTTCTCTTGTCAAATTTGCTCTCCATTGGTAAAATCAAAACTCACCATTACTCCTAAATGCATTTCTTACCTGTCAGTTTTCCTACTGCCACCCACCAGCCTAACACCATATCCTGTCTGCACTGCTGCGAGGGGACGCAAAGTGATCTTAGATTTTAGACCATGGTATTTTCGTTGTTGCAAACTACACATTGCAGATAATCCACTACTATTATGGGCTAATGGACTATATTGGATTATTGCTGAATACATGCACCTACAATTTTTGAATGGCAACAGAATAACCATGTCTGACAAAAGTAAACAAAAAAGGGGGATATAAATGAGGTCCATTTTGTAGTGGAAAAAAATATATATCTGTTTATACAAAATAGCATAGATATACTGCTACTTTCTCTTAGTTCAATGAGAAGAAAGTTTTGAACTAATAATGTTTAGACAAGATATCATGTCTATATCTTCTACTATGAATAACTACTTTGAAGAGAACAATATACAACGTATTAATTTTGCAATGCTCTTACTAACCTGTTTTGAAACTGTCTCATTGCTGTTTCTTTCTCAATAAAATTAATTTTTTAAAGAGATAGATAGACAGCTGTAATGATTGGTTTGCATTCTCCTGTATCTGCCTAGAAATCTGTAACTGTAAGTCTTGCATCTCTGTAAGAGATCTAATGCCAAATAGTTTTGTCTATGAATTGTGTTATTTATTTTTGTACCAATATTTAGAGAATGTAAATAAAAAGCTCTAAGAACAAAACAAAACCATAAAAACTAAAAAAAAATTAAAATTGAATGAATAAATAAAAATACAGCTATCTATCTTTAAATACACCAGGATTTAATAAGATTTTTAGTGTAGAGCAGTTGTTAACATTATAGCAGCCTTTTAGCTCCCATATCTTACTTAAACATCTCACTATGTCATTTTCTTACATTTGGGTTTTTCTCTCCAATTCTCTCACATTCCCTCCATCCTGAAATACAAAGCTCAGTGAATTTGCTGTGTGATTCTTCAGTTCCTTTCTTCTTCCCTGAGGCATGTTTTATCACACCAGGATTACCTTTGAATAAAGCTGTTTTAGGTACAACAGGTCTTAGAAAATGACAAACTTTAGAGAATATTTTTAATACTTCCATCAATGTTATAAATCCAAGTATGTAAAGAGACTATAAATGCAAAAGGTATTAAAAATTATTTTTAGAGGCCAGGGAGATGGCTCAGTAGAATAAGCACTTTCCTGGCAAGTGCAAAGGTCTGAGTTCAATCGCTGGTTCTGCAAAAATAAATAAATTAATTAATAAATTTTAAAATTCTGATTTTTAATTGATTTTTTTTTTTAGTTTCATTTAGCAGGATTGATGCTAAGGGTATATTATAATATCTTAAAAATAATTTCTTTCTTTAAACATTTTATCACAGAATAAAAATAAAATACTTGCTATTTGGATTACATTAGAAGTAAACTGTATAACATATATTGCTAAATCCATAAATAAAATGGTATTAATTTGACTGTGCAGTGAAAATTCAGCTTCATTCTGTCAAATTTCCAAGTATTGAGACAGATAAGATGAAAGAAAGCAATTTTTTTACAGTAAAAAGTTTAGGAGATTATAAATATTTAGATAAATTATTTTACCTAATTTGCATTATAATTTGAAATTAGAGTGCCACCTGGTGGCCATTCTGGCCCCATAGGAGGTAGTGTGACAGATTTGATTGGTGTTAGGCCTTAATCTTTACTTTTGGGTATATATGTTTTTAAAATTTATGTCATTTATTGTTTTATGCTTTTGTCATCAATAAATTACAACTATAAAATAGATTTAGAATTTTTGCAACATTGACCAGTAAGTTGTGAGAAATATTTTAATTACTATGACTTTCTTGGTTTAATCCAACCTAATTTCTAATGTTTACCACAGGAAATGATTAAAATTCAGTCACAAGATGTATGTGAAAAGCACCTGAAGTAGTTCCTCCATTTGGGGACACAGCTTTCCAATTTTTCATTCTGTTGCCAAATCCTAAAGGGTAAGAGAAACAAAGTGCCCTTGGGTTTGAAGTGTACTTTAGTAACAAGAAGGGTGAGAAATGAAAGATTAAAACTACACCCTGCATTCAGCATTGTTACCATTGTTTTTCAGCCTTACATTAATCCTCTCAACTGCTTAATCTTGCATGAAACATAAAATGCCCACTTTATAGAGAGGCAAACTGAAGCACCCAGTGAAATTAAGTTGTAGAACAAACTTAATGCTACATTAATACATGTTACAGAGAAATTTATGAACCCAGAAAATCATTGCTAGTGCTATTCTACCTCCAAATTTTCGTTTATTTGTCCGTTTGTGCTTCACTCACTGACTCAAAATATTGCTGTGCCCTACTAGTCTGAAGAAACAGTATATGAGACATTTTCAGACTTCCTGGCAGATCTAGAGATGCTTAGATCCTAGCTTACCCAGCTGTACTGTCATTTAACATATATCTTTGCTAACAGATTATTTTATTTTACCAGAAAATTACTAATGTATCTAATATTTTTAGTTAGTTTTTTAGACAGATGATAGTAGATATATTTTCATGAAGAGGATATTCACACTATGACTTTCAAAACAATGCATGTAGGCATTACCACAGGAAATGATTAAAATTCAGTCACAAGATGTATGTGTCTACCAGTGTGCATTTTGTCTCCTGTGGCTTTCCTGGTTTTTATAACATTCACTGACTTGTTCATTGTTGTACACTGACGGGGGATGCATCGTACCTATGTTCATGTAACAGGTGGAATTCATGGAAGGCTGATGTTCTTTACAAACAGAACAACTTAAGTTTCCAGGATTGTACATACTCAGAAATGGAGAAACTACGAGAAATCTTAAATGAGAGATTCTCATTTGTTTAAAAAGTGAACAAATGGATCTATGTAAACAACCATTGAGCTGATATGTCACAAATAGGAGCCAAATCTCTATCAGTGTCTATTGCTGCCTGCATAGCCTTTAAAGAGAAATAATTTAAAAATTTAATTAATTAATTGGTACCGGGTCTTGCTACATAGTTATCTCCATGTACTGACCAAAAGAGATGCACAATTTTTGGATATATGTTTCATGATTATGATATTAAAATATATGTTAATTGTTTTAGGAAAGCCATCAATTATTTTACCCTGTAATGCCCTAATATTGTACATAACCACCTGAGAAGTGGTAGTCTGTCCTGTGACTGTTCTCCTGAAGAGTACAGTCTGAATCTGGGATCTCAGGATACTGAGCCTTAGTGACCGTCACAGCCCTAGAGCTGTGTGATGAAAGAGATGGCAACTGCAGGAATGTGTCTGCCCTTTGGTGTGACACGGTTTGCTGAGATGTAGGCATTGCTCCTGAGTGAAAATGTTAGATGGAATCATGAAGCAAGCCTAGGGTCGTGTTGGTTCTCTTGACCTAAGTCATGTCAATATGTGGTGCATTAACCACAATGGGCAGAGTATTACATATTATGATATACACAAAAGTGGTTTATCCTGGACACTCTAGTTTTATGACAGAACCTTTACCCATAGTACTGTAAGTTTTTCTTTTATATGCAAATGTATGCAACTGAAAACATACTCATTGCAAAATAAATCAGACTCATATATGTAAGCATCACATTGTCCCCCTAGTTTAAGAAACTGAAAGAGTAACTAAGGTCTAAAATGTATAGTAGATATTGTGAAATGGAAGTGGAAAGAAATTATTTTTTTAAAAAGGAAAAGGAAATAGGATGGGGGAAAGGGGAAAGGATGGAAGGGAAAATAGAGAAATATAAGTTAGTTATACTATTAGTGTCTCTTAGTTCATAAAAAAAGAAGGTTTGGCCTGGCATGGTGGTACACACCTGTAATCTCAGCAGTCAGAAGACTAAGACCAAAAGAAGTCTAAGGCAAGAGGACTATTGCGAGTTCAAGACCAGCCTCAACTACTAAAGGAGAGCAAGGCCAGCCTGAGCTTCACAGTGAGAGGCTGTCTCAAAAAAAAGAAAAGAAGGTTTGCATTGATCTTGATTGGCGAATTTTAGATGACCGTATCTTGTATTCTGGGTAACTACTTTTAAGACAATAATATGCAATGTATTAACCGGGGTTATTCTTCCATCTTGCTATGCAATTTTATTTTACCTTTTTTCATAAGATAAAAAATAAAACAATACATTTTACTGAGATGAAGGCAGTACAGTTCAGAGTGTATTATTCTTTCTTTTCACAGATATGACAGTTACTCACAAAGGTCATCCAGGTCCCTTTTGAGCAGCATTTTAAGTACAAAGCACCTCAGAAGTAACCTTGGGGAACTTTCAGCAATTATTCTCCATCAGGATTTTGCCACATAAAGCCTATTCTCCCATTTCCCCTTTTCTTTTCTACCTTCCTCTCTCCTTCTTCTCTTCCTTATCTCTTTCATTTTCTAGGTCTCTCTCCTTTTGCTACTTTTTTTCAAGTGAATTTCCAAGCCTAAACATAAATTTTTACTCACTAAAGGTGCTTCATTGTTCCTTTGATTTAGATTCCATGAACTAATTTTTTTGAGTATGGATAAAGATCAAAACTGAAGTTAGGCATAATTTTGGCGAGAATTCACACAAGGAAACTGTAAAATCCATATTTCTTCTGCAAAGTATTTGAAACATCAATCCGGTAGTCACAGTAAGTAAATATTTACTGGGCTGTACCAAAGCAACAATGTTATTTCATTTCATAATTGGATACACATGTGAAAATATAACCATAGAAATTAAACAATGAGTTCAATCCTACAACAATACATACCCTTGTCCTTTTTCAGCCTCAGATTTCCTTGTCTGGCCAGCTCTGACTTTTTGTTAATGTCACGGCTTAAGCACCCCTTGGTCAGAGTTGTTTTCTTAAATGCCCTCTCATCTTCTCCTTTCACAGCATTTCTATTTACTAATGGAAGAACTAATTACATCTGTTTTTACTTATTTCATGCCTATAATTTCAAAAGTATAATTCACTGAGGTCTGGATCTTTACTGATACTATATTTATCCTTGATGCTAGCTTCCTAGCAAACTTCTCCTTAATATAAGCACTCAGTAATATCTGAAAAGGTGAGTCAGTGGATGTATGAATGAGGGAATGAGTGAGTGAATATATATCTTCAAGAAATTTGTACTTCATCGAAGTCTGCTTTCAGCCAATTTTTAAAACTAATTTTCTTAATTTGAGCCACACATTGCCTTCATCCTACTTCAATATCTCAGGTTTTTAAATCTAGTATTTAGAAATAAATGATCATGTCTACAAAATTGCAATGCTTCCTGATAGCACATGGACTCGCCCTTGTTATCTAAAGAATTTTCTATTTTAAAATAAGCAATGTTGGAATATTAGACATAGTCTAGCTAAAAGGGTTTGTCAACTGTGGGCTATTTGACAACTTTGACCAGGTACTTGCCTTTGTAAATAGAATTTTATTGGAGAGTGGCTATGCTAAAGTTTTAAATTTATAACTACAGGATGATTCAGGGTTTCTGCTACTGACCCCCATGGCTTGAAGGTGTGAAGGTACGACATGGCTTGTGTTTCAGGGGATGCAGTCCATGATGAATGGCTCCAAGAAAGGAGCACCACAGTGGAGGTGTGTGGTGGAGAAAAGCCTCTCACTTCACTGTGGCCAGAAAGCAAAGCAGGAGATAGTGTCAGAGTGGAGGGGCCCAGGACTCATATATTGTACCCAGATTCACACCTCCTGTCCATCTCAGACATATCCAGGTGTGTGTTTTGATAATTTCATAGGCAATTCCTCAGATAAATAAGATGGAACAATTACACTTAAGGGTCATGTCTCACCCCTTGACACAAAACACATCCATTTAAACCATGTTTAATCTCCAAATAAAAGCAAAAATAATTTAATAATACCACCTAACATGATACAGCTATCTTGCATCCAGCAGGAAATGCAGTAACCCCTTCTCCAAGTGCTCAACAGTTGTGACATTTTTCAAGCCTCTAGCTGAATGTCCCTTCTGAAAGTCATGGCAAACTCTTTGTTGTACAACTACATAAAAAGGAAAAAAAAATATGTAATCCACAGGTACTATGACATCAGGTACACATTCCCATTCCTAAATGGGTAAACAGAGGAATAAAAAATAATTGGAATTTAAAAAGTCCAAACATATGGAGTCCTTACTCCCAACAGCAGCCTCCTGAAGCTCGTCTTTATTGTCTGCAATTTCCCAGCGTTCCGCAATTCTGACCTCCAACACACTGAGGTTCCTCCAGCCTTCATCTCCAAACCTTTCTAAAAACCGCCCCAGAATCAGTTTCAAAGGCTTTTGAACCATTTGTCTGGTACAGTCACAACAACCACCCCACTTTCCTGGTAACAATTTTCTGTATTAATCTACTTTCCTGTCCCTAGGCCACAATACCCAACAGCTACCAATTAAAGGAAGACAAAGTTCATTTGGTTCACTGTTCCATGGGATTCAGTCCTTGTGTGGCTGCCTTGGAGATAAATGCCATGGTGAAAAGGCGTGATGTTCAGGACGTGGCAGCGGGAAGGTGGAGCAGAGCAACTGAGCTAGAGAGAAGGCAACTAGAGCCCACAGGTGAAGTCATGCTTTCTTTTCCCACCGAGAACACCCAATAATGTCCCTTGGGAATGGTGTTCTGACTCCCAAGCCAATGATAATGACCCATACCCTTAACACTCCCTTAACTCTTATGGCAGCTTTTATACAGAGTACCTGAATAGTCATAATAAAACTAGACAGCCCGCAAAGCCTAAACTATTTACTATCTGGCTCTTTCCAGAAGAGTTTGCTGATACCTAATGATAGTCAAGTCATGTTTTGTTTTAGCTAATATTTTAATAAACCATGTATTCACATCATTTAAAAGATTCCCCATCCGTCTTCAGAAAAGATTAACTCTGTTCATGATTGAAAAGTTATTAATACTTTGTACAAAGCTTTCATATAAATAAGTAAAGATGTTAGTGAGAGAGGACTAAGCTGAGATTTTTCACAAACCTCCACAAAACTCAAAATTAGAAGTTGGAATTTTTTCATTTTTATTCTTTTTGTATCTAAGTTTTTGTGAGTTTAAAATGTTTTAGTGTATTTGTTTGGACTTTTCCCCTTATGTCCTTAAATGTGCACTTAATACATAAATTTTCCTCCAATTCTAGTTTAGTTGTATCTCACATGTTTAAAATTTTTGCAAGTGTTGAATTAGCCTAGGTTTTATTTCCTTAATTTTAATTGCTTATGACACAGAATTATGACATTTGCTGTGACATTTTCATACTTGTATATACCATAGTTTGATCATATTTATTTGGCTTTTCCTATAATAAGTATTTCTTTTGAGTTAGATTTTATTTAATCTTTGAAGATGTTATTCTTTTGTCTTTGAGTAGCAATTCCTTTGGCTTAAAATTCAGCTGAATTCTTATTTTGTTCTCCTCATCTGTGTGGGACTGCTGTAGTCCCTGATTAATTTTTAGACTTTTATGAGTCAATTTCTGCTTATGTTCTTGTGCACAGTAAAGGAGTTAGCAGACTTACTTTTCTCCAGATAATTTTTTTGTTAGATTTTGTCTTTTCATCTGATGGCTGGTTTGGTAACCCTGAATTCACTTTTTGTGTTCTCAGCTTTATGAGACTGGGAAGCTCCGAGCTTTAATTTATTGCTTGGCTGAAAATGCCTAAATCCAAGGTGTTGGACAACTTGAGATTCATCATAATGTATTTCCTTTCTTTCACCATTTTCAATCATCTCATTTGTACTTGGTGGATATCAGAGTGGTGAGCATGGTGCTGTCTCCACATTCTTTGCGGCCTATTCTTTTCCTTGGGGAGAATATTGGCATAAAGTAAACTTGTCTTTTATGGCTGAACTTATGGTAGCTATACAAACAGAAATCCCCTGTCACTAAATGTATTCTTTCTTTTTATTTATTATTTATTATCATTTTTAAAAATAGTTTTATTTTGATACAGGGTGTTTTTAGCTGAGTAGAACTTCATTGGATAAAAATATTGTATCTCTCCTATAAATTTTTGCAGTCTTACATGCAATACAAATTTTCATTGCTCAGTTGTGGGTATTATACGTTCCAATAAGGATAACCTAAAGAGGCCCGAGAGGATGACACTTGCTACTATTCTGTTCAGTTACACCTGAGATCCTGAATTTGATGCAATAATTATTCACTATATACATTCCCATTAGTAATGGTAAAACATATTCCAGGATTTATTCAATAAAACACATAGTATATTTCATAGGATACAACTAAAATTCACAAGAATTGGGAATTTTAAAGTATGAAAAATGGTGACATATAGAAGTGTGAGCTCATGCTTTACCTAGAAGTAGCACAGAAAGAATTGAAGACTAAGGACCTACTTCTCTAAAAATCTTCTAGAAAAATAAATCTTACTCTACAAAGGTACAATTTTGTAATGGATCATTTACTTCCACTATGTTAGTCTATTCTATTCCCATAGAGCTCCAATTAGTAGAGAGATACTGACTACATTGAACCTAAACCTTCTTCTCTGTTCTGGAAACCTCCAACGCTATTAGAAAGACTAGTTCTCTATGTCCTTTAACTTGGTGCTCTTTAGGTAGTTTCAGACAGCCCACACATTCCCTATATATCCATCTCCAGACAACACCAGTTTTCTGTTTCTGGAATTGAAACAGTGTCCCGTTTTGTACTCTTTTTCTTACTCTCTTCTAGAAGTGATTCAGCTTAGACATGTCCCTCCAGTGGAAGAATCTGAACTGTATTGCAAATTAGACTGTGAAATGAACAAATTGAAGTGAAGCACTCATCACAGTTCTTGAAAAAGTATTTTATACATAATGCTACCAGTTAAATTTAGGATGTAAAATAGCATCTGGCTATTATGCTGCTAACACATCCTGTGTATATTATGAGATTAGGAATATTAAGCTAAGATTCTACTAAAACATCATATATCGCTATACTGCCTATTTTTAAATTATATGTTCCATATTAAATTTCATCTCCTAAGAATCAGTTTTTATTTCTTTCACATAAAGGGTTCATGGATCTTCTCTTTTTTATAAACCATTTGAAATATACTAGAAACATTATTGTTTAAAAAAAATCTCAATGAATTCATTTTTGTTAGTGGATCATTGCAAGTTGCTATGTAATAGAATGCAAAATGACTAAAGTAGGTTTTGCTTGTGTTTCTATAATTCCCTTTAAACATGTGTTTTTTGTTGTTTGCTCTCAGTAAATAAGAGACTATTACAATGAAAAACATACTCAACCTATTTTAGAAAGTTTTGATATTAAAGAATTGAAATAAAATCATCTTTTGATATTTTTAGCCTAAGTGACTAATGTTATCATTAGTTCTAGCATCTGTAATACAATCCTCTCTCTCTCTCTCTCTCTCTCTCTCTCTCTCTCTCTCTCTCTCTCTCTCACAGGGAATCAAATTCCAGGACCTGCACTTTTAAGATGTATCTTTGACTATATTTGCCCAATTTTTACTGGCTCAC
>NW_004524870.1:0-4320 GCF_000260255.1 Octodon degus | reverse complement strand
ACTAGTTGCTATGCTATTGTGATTTTTTTCAGAAGGTCCTTGCCTGCACTTTTGGCTTCAGTTGTTACCCCTTGTTTTCTTTCAGCAGCTCAAAGTACCTGGCTTTATCACTAGGTCTTTGGTCATCTGTTTATTAAAAGTGGAAGATGAAGGGGGAAGAAGAGTAATTCAGAAAGAGATTATATGAAGATTAGGCTCACAATTGTTGGCTTTGAAGATGGAAGAAGGGTCATAAGTAGAGAAATAAAGCCAGTCTATTGAAGGTGGACAAACCAAGGTAGCAATCGTGCCTCAAAGTCTTCCGAGTGGAGCCAAGTCATGCCAGAAACTTGATTGTCACCTAGTAAGAACGCTATTAAACTACTGACCTTCAGTATGATAGGATAATAAATTTCTCCATGGGTACGGGTTTTATACATTAAGTTTGTAATAACATGCTATAACATCAAATAGTAAGTGAATATATAGTCTTTTATAAATTAGTACAAAATCTGTCAGGTTAATGATAATTACCTATAAACATGTACCTCAGGTAACAAGATGTTGAGTAAGCAGGCAAAATTTTTGACTATCATTTTTATAATTTAAATAAAATTTTAATTAAATGTTATCAAGGCTGAAGCTTCATACGTAGCCTGTACATTTCTTGAGCCTTTGGAAGCCTGCCATAAATATGTAACCTAAATTTCCTCATAGAATAACTACATTTCCTTAAAGAAATATTTTAAAATTTTACGAGGACCTGTATTTGTCACTTTCCTGTCACTGAGACTGAATTTCCAATACTCACAATTTAAATGAAGAAATGTTTCTTTTAGCTTATGGTTTTCAAAGGAATTTGCCCATGGTCAACTGACTCTATGGCAGAGATATTGGCATGGAAAGGTCTGATATAGCACAGTTGCTTATACCGTGACAGACAGGAAGATGAGAGAAACAGAGGAACAGTCAGGAACAAGAATAAATACTTCCAGTGACTCACCTCTAGCCAGCCCATCTTTCAACAGTGTAGCTAGCTACTAAATTCAGCACTGAATGTATCTGTTGAGGAGCTTTGTGCCCCCATCATCCAATCATTTTCTACACACTTGGGACATCTTGGGAGACATTTTACATCTGAACTAACATTCAACACTTGGTCCCAAAGATTTATGTCCGTATCATCATGCAAAATGCATTTAGTCCCTCTGTAAGAGTTTCCAGAGTCGTAAAAGATTCAGCACTGCTGAAAGTCTAGTTCTTATGATGTCTCTTCTGAGACATAAGACTGTTAAATGTGAGCCCCTGTAAAAATCCAAAAGAAAATCAAGTATTTCCAGCATATAATGGTATAGGAGAAGCACTGTCATTCCAAGAGGAAGAAATAGGAAGATGGAAATAAATGGAACCAAAAAAAAAGACCATATTCCCTCAGAGCAATCATTAAGACCTGTAGCTTTGTGTCCAGATTTGGGGACAGGTTGTGTTGAAATGTGAGCTCAAAAGGACTTTGGTATCCTCCCTCTTACAACATTGTCAGTTGTAGCCCACATGGCCTCCCCCTTATGCATGTTCTGCTTGCTGCCTACAACTTCTTTCAGCAAACTTTCCTTATTCCCATAATCTAAAACTTCCGGGGCACACTTCAGCCTTCAGCTTCATCCTCATATCTCATGCACTGGTCTCCCACAGGCTCCCTAAAATGGTTCTCCAATGAAATATGGAGCTTAGATTAACTGTTTACCTGTTTCCACAACTATTGTTTTGTGCATAATGTAAAACCAATACTATATAGATAATGCCATGTCTATTGCCAGCTCCAGCAGTAACCAGGACCCTTTGGACAATGGTAGTAAAGCCTTTTCATGCCTGGATGATTGAAAATGGTGAAGTGAATTCTAGGAAATCGGTTCACTGAATGTTCTTGTACAAGAAATTCAGGGATTTCTTCTCAAATGAAACATTTATACTTTTGCAATTTGAAATCTGTGATAGATTGTGCTTTGCTGATTCCTGAGATGCCCTCAAACTATATTTTCCATTGTCCTGATGTAAAATATTTAGGTTTATTTTAATGCCAATCTTTTCAACAAACAATTGTTCTTGAGGCCCAGTTTAGGAAGTGCTTCCCTTTTTGGCTAAGTATTTTTTTTAAAAGGGATTCAGCTCTGCTTTTGTCCTAATTCTCACTAGAAATTGGGCTGGAATTTCTAGTGAGAAACTCTATCACAGCTTGAGTTTTCGAGTGTTTTAAAGTTTTCTCTGCCAGTTTATTAATCCAATTGTCTTAATCTCAAGCCTCTTGGAAAGTCTTCTTCCATGGCCAAAATGTAGATAATTTCTTTTTCTTTGTATTTTATTTTTATTTATCTACTTTTTTTTTTTGGTGTAACCAGGGATTGAATTCAGGCCCTTGCACTTGCCAGGAAAGTACTTATTCCACTGAGCCATCTCCCTGGGGCCCACTATAATTTCTTTTTCAAAATAAAGCACATATAGTATCTCTTCTACCAGTCAATAGAGTATTTATATCCAGATGAATCCCCTTGAGCCTGACCTTTACTGTCCACATTCCTATTCAGCATTCTGAGCTCATCTTTAATCAAAATTTCGAGTCAAGCTTGACTTACACCATTCTAAGATTTCTCTAGTCTGACATCTTTAAACCTTTCCAAACTTCTATAAATCATTTTCATACACTTCTGATCCACATGTTCAGGCATATTCATAACAACAACCCTAATTCTCTATTATGAACTTTCTGTATTAATCACTTTTGTGTCAATGTAAAACTGGAGAGTTTATTATAGCTTTATTATATATAGTTTATATATTTATAGTTTATTATACTCAATGATTGGTTGGCTGGAAGGCACATACCTGAGGACAGAAGGTCCAAGTGGAGAAAAGATGCTCATGAACTTTCAGCCAGGAACCAGAGCAGGAGAAGAAGAGCAAAAGACACAAATACACCTTTTTCAGGTTATTCCCACTGATACACCACAAACAGTCTCACCAACTAGCACAATTATCTACCAAGCACATCAACAAATGAATCATTTGGTGAGGATTTCACTCCCCCATGATAAAATTACCTTCCTGACACATGATACTTCTGTAGGAAAATTTTAAATATTCACCATAAAAGAACCTGGGTTGCCAATTAATTTACTTGTGTACGTGCCTAACCTAACTCTTCTTCCTTCTTACTACTTTGCCTATGAACAAGTAAAACACCCTCCACCATGCAGCTGTTGAAGAGATACTTTCCTCCTAATCTTACTGGATTTTAACTTTTTTCTTCCTCCTCATTCTAAATGCTAGCATGCCGTTCACATGTGAGACAAAAATGATCTTGGTTGCTTCCTCTATTTCTGTAAGCTATTTTCTGTAACAATACTATTACTAAAAATATTCACAGTTGATGATACAGTTGTTTAAGAACTATTAGAATTATTTTATGGTTCATTCATCACTTGTTGATGATTTCTAATTGCAGAACATTATTAGTCTTTATGATATCAGTGAAAACTAAAACGCTGTAATTCTCAGAATTCAGATTTTGTTCACTATCTGCCTTTGAGGAAAGGAAGCTTTTCATATCTAAATATGAAAAATTCTTTGACAAGAAATATGTAAGACTTTAGTATCTAGAAGCTATCTGTCAATCATTTTTACTGACAAAAATAACATCAAAGCACAGATATTTTAAGGACAATTTCATTTGTAACACTAGGAGGAAAATATGTTTATTATTTAAAAAATTTAATTCTTACATTGTTGAAAATAGGTAGTTATAAGTAATTAAGGTTTTTATTATCATAATAAAATCCTTAAATCATAAGGATTTCTAATTTAAAGGAAAATTAAACTACCAAGTGGAATCTCTAATTTTGTAAGTTTCTCAAAGTCATGTTTATTTACTGAAAAAATTACACTACATAAGCAAATAATTGCTTTTGAGTTTCAGTGAAATGAAGGTTCTGAACAGCTGTGGTTTAAGAAAGCTCCACTTCACAACTTGATATGAGAAAGGAAGAGACAATTACTATATCCTTGGTTTATGAGTTTCTATAAAAATCATTATTCTTAATATCAGTTCATAAACACCATGCTTTCTGGGTTAAGTTTCTTCCAAACCATAACTGAGATCAATGTTTCATTTTGAGGTAATATGTGGACATCTTTACAGGTGTTTTATTGTTTGAGGAACCATAAAATGAACTGATAATAATTCAAGTCACAGCCTTTGGAAATTCATTAGAATAATTACCAAAAAACAGCCAAATCAATCAATAAATATGAGTAATCTGCTAATGCATAGCTGGCTCTAGAAATATC
>NW_004524869.1:2011048-2012189 GCF_000260255.1 Octodon degus | reverse complement strand
AGTTACTGATAAATAGAAGTTCATTAAAAGAAATAATTAAAAATCATTCTTAGCATTAGAGTATGGGAAGGATAGCAGCATGTAGGAAACAAACACTGTGATTTGACAATTACACTCACACCCTCCAAAGAAGGATACATAAAACATGAATTTATCTAGTCTTCTGGGAAAGAATATCAAGTTATTGTCTGCCTGACCAGAAATTTAATTGCCAACTAAGCCAAAGGAAACTAAGCACAAAAATGATTACTTTGTTATTGATTAAACTTTGCAAATGATTTGCAAATCTTAACACATTGCATTATACCTAGCTATGTGCCAGAAGTGAGATACATGAAATGTGCTTAGAAATCAAAATTTATATCCAATAAACAATTAATAAACAAGATTGTGGTTCATTGCCTTATGATGAACAGTAATGCTTATCCTCTTTCGGGTCATTGAATGCCTTTGGCAATATTTTGAAGTCATAGAACCTTTTCTACAGAAAGCAAAAAGTATGCTCAGGACCATAAAGTATGCACAGGACCTTTGGAGGACTCCATAGACACTTTTCTTATAAGCCCTAACATGAAAAGGCATAAATTTCCATTGATCAGTCTATTTTTTTTTCATCAGATAAAGGATTACCACCTCAAGAAAAGTAAACAGAAATAAGGCTCTTTGGTATGGCTATTAGTAGGCATTTCATATAAAATAAGGAAAAGTAAGATATTTTGCTTATGAAGAAGTTGTGTATCAGGAGTTAGCAATCATGGATATTCTTTGATAAGGTATCAGTAGCAGAGGTCAGTACAAAGGCAAATGCACAGGGCAAACAGGATATCCTGTTTTCTTTGCTGTAAATAATTCAGTCCTATGAGACTTTAACACTTTATGATATACAACCACTATTCAAAAATTTTAAGGTAAGTTTACCCTCATAAGGAATATTGACACCAAAATACCCATTCATTCGACAAATGATTTTTCAGTAAGCAAATAAAACGATAAACCACTACGCGCTGTCATTTCATGAAACTTAGAGACTAGAAGAACCGTATTTTTAGTCATTAGTTTTTCCTTAAACTAAACAGATAAAAGAAACTTCAACTAAGTCCCTTGAGATACCTTTCAAAGTCATTAAAGACCACTGCCTCAA
>NW_004524869.1:2005328-2010258 GCF_000260255.1 Octodon degus | reverse complement strand
TGGGACTATCTTGCTTCAAGGTTGTATATGGTGAGATTTTTGGTCTTTGGTCATTTCTGATCCCCACTCTACCCTCCTTGCCCCTTCTCCAGGTCCACTTCCTCACCTCCAACATAATGGTTTTCTTCTCAGAAAACTCCTTATCTTTTCTAAAGCTCAATTTCTTCATCTTAAAAATAGGAGAAATAATAATTGCTTCTTATATTGTCATAAATCTAAAAGACAAAATTTTAAAGGGTCATAGTATTTTTTCAGTGATAGCTATCATGATCCCTAAAACAGATACACAACAATTTTATTAAAATAAATAGTTATTTTCATTTTATTAAAATCATTTGCTGAGAATGACAAACTGCCAAATAATTAGACCACATGATGACATATGTTAAAGATGGTAATCATGGTTGAGCTAGTTAGAAGCTTCCAGGCAAAGTGAAGCCTGAGCTCTACATTAAAATCTGAGTAGGATTTGGTGCAAGAAAGGAAAGATTATACTAGTTATGAAGGAGTGTGAAAGATTTATGAAAACTGAATCCACATGTTTTGTTCAGGTGACAGTGAAAATATTAAACTGGCTTGCATATAAGATGGGAGAGGCTGAGTTGGGAAAATTTGAGGAGTATCTAGTCTTAATCATGTTTTAGAAAGATTTATTAAATCATCATGAAGAGGATTCATTGTGGGCTAGGAGCTGAGGATATTAAGAAGGCAAGGTTGTTAAATGATGCTATTTTAAAAAATGACATAAAGGATCCAATAAGAGGATCCAATGAGAGGATCAAATGAGAGCCCATGTGTATGATAAGAGTTCAAATGGAAATGGAAACAAGACAAGCTTAGGAACATCAAGAAAACTATGTGCTTACTGATTGTTAGACTTGAAAGAGAGATGGCTTACACAGGGACAACAAGCAGACACTGGAGCTATAGTGGTGGTCCTGAGTGACCTAGGGAATGAGGATGCTAGGTATAAAAGACTTTAGAAAGTGGATTTCTTTGGCAGGCAGAAGGAACCTTATACAATTTACTTCCTGCAGAAAGAACTTGGTCTCATTAATATTGAAATTCTTGTGTTTATTGTACAATACAGAATGTGAACTTGAATAGTGTAAGTGTACAATTAAGAGTCACTCAACATCAGAGCTGAAAATAGGGAATTGCATGGCTAGAGTATGAAGTTTGATCAATCCTGTGGGACAGAGATAGATTGTGGGTGTACCCTATGCTTGAGAACCTGTAGATGCTTCTTCTGAACCTTAATACTTACCCTTTTCATGAAAAAAAGCCCCACAAACTTTATCAGCATCTGTAAATCTTTGCTTGAAGACTTCCTCTGAGTGAAAGGACTCAGTGATGTATGTTCTATATTTTTGATTCCAGTGTACGTTGAGGAGTAAAATCCAGCTATACTTTCCCAGGATAGTAATTTGCTTAATGGTTCATGGCTTCCTAAATCACTTTTCACTGATATTCCCTGGTAATATCTCCTAAATTAATCACTTGTAATTTAAGTATATTATTTGGATTTATCTTGGCGGAACTTCCATTAATTAATTAGGTCAATAGGAATGATCTACTATGATCTTCAAAGGGAGTAAACCAAGTGCAGCACCCAACTTCTGTAAGAAGGGTAGGCTGAGAGAAAGAATGCTGGTGGGGTGCACACGCAACACATCCCACTTCCAGAACCTTGTTGAGAGAAGGCACAGCTTCTTCTGGATCAACACAGTGAAGCTAAAGTTTGAATCCAGGGTGCAAGTTTTAAGGAAAGGTAATAGCTGCATATGTAGTTTAATGAGATGAACTAGTCTGGTGCTCCCAAAGACATCATAGAGCAAAAATGGAAATAAACTGAACTCTAGTAGGGTAAGGAGGAGGTTATGCCTCTGGATCCTAAAATCTACCTAAGTAAGTTGAGTAGTGCAGGAGAGGCAAGCAAAGAAGTAAAGATTTGGCTGGATGGCTGGTGAAGTCTGGAGGCATTGAAGAGTTTTTGGAGTTCTGTTATTACAAGTGTTATTACACTTACTTTTATTTCATTGCTTTTGGATGTCTCTTCAGTTAAGTATGTGTCTACTAGAAGATGTATCCTTTATCATTCTTTTGCTATTTGGATCTTAGGTTTTTCCTGTCTTCTCCCTCAATATGATTTGTTCAGAATTATCCCATCAAGGGCTTTCTGTCTCAGCTCTGTCTCTCCTGCTGTGCATCTATGTTCCTTTTGATAGTATTATTCTTGCTGTCAAGAGGAGCAGCCAATGCCTGATACAGTGAATTGAGAGCTAGTTGGCCTTTTACCTTCCACTGTTTCTCTGTCCCATCTTTTTTTAACTCAGTGCCAGCCTTATGCTCACCAGACTAAGACAGGGGTTGATATGTATCTCCTATCTGCTGCACTGCCATTCACGACTCTATTAAGGCTGTTGGCCAGTTTTTGCAAGTGTGTTTAACATCAGATGGTCAGATTATATCCTGTCTTTCACCCCAGCATGCATGAAATCCTTACTTCACTCTCAGGCTCAAAGACTATATATCTTGTAGTGCTTTTTGGAGGCTGCTATGCCATACTCTTCTGCTGGATAACATCTGGAACAGATATTTGAAATCAGCACTGGGAATGGCAAACAGAAGAGAGGAGAGAAGAGAAGGGAATGGAAGGGAAGGGAAGGGAAGGGAAGGGAAGGGAAGGGAAGGGGAGGGGAGGGGAGGGGAGGGGAGGGGAGAAGAAAAGAGAAAAGAGAAGAAAAGGAAAGGAAAAGGAAAAGACATTGCTATTATTACAACTGTCACTCCATGCTTCATTTCTCTGGGACAACTAAATGATCAATGTATGGGTCAAGTTCTTGGTACCTTCCTAACATGTAAAGATATAACCAAAACAAGTAACAAACATTAACTTGCCAAGTAATGTCAGGATCTTGTTTAAAAGCCAAGGTCTTTCTTCCTCAGGTTTCACACCTCTCTTTTAAATGTTCTGCACCCAAATGTCTTGGAAAATGGAAAATCTCCTAATCTGATTCTTGGACATGAGAAGCCTACTGGGTAGAGAAATTCTAAACGACTTTAAACAAATCCTTGTTGTTTATAATAACTATCAACATTATTATAGTAACCCTTCTTCAGAAAGTTTTGTGGGAAATTATCTTTGTAGTTTAGGTATTACTGGTTTATTTTACAAAGCTAACAGAGGGGCCAGCCAGATAGCTCAGCAGACTAAAGCACCTGCTTAGGTAGAGTGTAGCAGCTGGGGTTCATTCCCAGAATGCTGTGCCTTACTACCTCTGGGGCATGCAGAGACAGCTATTGAGACTGGGCCTGGTGGCATTCCCTGTCATCCCAGTGCTTAGGAGGCTGAAAACAGGAGAATGACTATGAGTCCAATCTGTGCAGTGAGACCCTGTAGACCCTGTAGTAAAATACTTAAAAAATAAAAAAGCTAACATACTCACAGGGTGTATAATCCTTGCAGTCCAGTACTGTGTCATAGGTGACACTGGTCAGCTGAAAGATTGTATAAAAATATCTTCTAGGGAATTACCTCTTCAACCAATTTAAAATGATTCTGCCTATTACTATTTTCCTCCCTACTACACTCAGTATAAAATATAGTTCATTGGATGCAAAATACTCAGTTGGAAACACTCATTCTATACACAGTTTGATTCCAAACATTTTAGAAGGATCACTTCTAGTCTTGAAAAAGACAGACAGAGGAGAATATTTTCAGCTTGGAGAGAAACCCATATGATGTCAGTGTTAGAGAAGAATGCCTGTTAATATTAAGTGTACACGCGTGTGAGGATGTGTTAAATCAGTTTACCATACAGTATGATTATACTTACTGGTCAGTTGACCTTATGGCAACTTTGCCTTGGGCCTAAACAATTATACTGTAGCTGTACAGCAAATTAATCTGGTGGTTTTTTTTCTTTAAAAAAATTGTACTTTTTGTACACAAGGTACCCTTCCTTTTCTACCTTTTGCACAAAAGATACCTTTTCTATCTTTTGGCTGTTCCACTTACTACGGAGGTATCAAACTTATAAAAGCTATCATGTAAAGAAGGCAGAAAAAGTAGATATGTCAGTGGCATAAAGGAGAACATCAAAGATACAGTAAAGTGTTTAATGTCCTTGCCATACCTGAAATCGAAACACCTCTGTAACATTGTGTAATACTGCTGATAGCCAAATGTGTGCCCAGCACACATTACTCATTATCTAATATTTAGAGTAATAAAAATCATGGGATACATGGTGCTTGTTCTTAGTGTTATAAGTGCAATGCATTTGTATTTTCAGAGGATTTATTTATACATTCAAATCAAGTAAGCTAAGTAAGCCATTCTTTTCTGAGTGTTCTTAAGATAATTGCCTAACCACAAGTTTGTAAACATATGTGCTTATCTGTAGGTGATCTGTATTTACTGTTACAATGGAGAAATTGAATAAAGACAGAAAGTAAAGGGACACAAACTTCTCAAATAAAAGAAAAGCTTTCAAAGGGCAGCTCTGCAATAGGGCATCTAAAATGATTACTTGGTGAGTATTGGAGCTTCTGAGAGAACAAACGTTGGCTATAATGATGATGTAGATGGATTTTGGTTGTTGCGAAATGTGTTGATGGGTAGAAGGCAGATTCTCATGTCAGTACTTTAGCAGTGATACTGCTTTTTATTTAGTGCTACATGACACTGCTTATTAATTCCTTTGTGTAGCACATTATCTGATCACTTACCTGTCCCAAATAAGCGCGTACTTTCTCTTTTCACTTTTCCTACTTGAAAGATAAAAACAATAATTACCCTGAGTTTACAAATGAAAAACTAAGTTTGAGATTAGGTAAATGTGTTGGCTAGATATTGATCTGTCCAGATCTATATATCTATATAGATCTCTATATATTATATATTATATGTAATAAACAAATA
>NW_004524869.1:2000455-2005228 GCF_000260255.1 Octodon degus | reverse complement strand
ACACACACACACACACACACACACACACACACACCTGGAAAAGAAAAATAGCATGATTTTTTTTCCAACAGATGGTGTTACCCTGATATCGGGGATCCTAGAGGATGTTATATGTCACAGAAAGCTCTACACTGCCATCCTTACAGAAGAAAGTGAAAATGAATATGCAGCAGTGTGTGTACATTTTTGGTGGTCTCTTTAAATAGAGAAACAGAGATAGAGATAGAGGTAGAGATAGAGATATGTAGATATCTATCCAAGAGAACCAAGTAGGGGTACAGGATCAGAGGTAGGAATCTGGGTTAGAAGTCTGAAGAGACTGATTGATGCCACCCACAGTGACAGCAAAAGATCCACCTGCTCAAGCAGAATGCAACTCTTCAAAACGTGTACCAATTTTTTTTTCTCTCCTATTTATTTCATTCAGACTACAAGTCTGTTATTGGTGGCTCCCACAATCATGGTGGATCCTTCTCAGCTTGCTGGCCTCAATGCTGGCCATCTCTGGACACACCTCCAGGCCCACCCGGAAGTTTACTTACCTAATCTAACCTGCTAAGTAGGCATTTCTTATCCAATCACGTGCACATATCGCAATTACGACGGCATTAGCAATAATTGTCAAATGACATAAATAAGATCAACAGCTAGTAATAAGTGCAGCCAAGGCTTAAAGCTAGGAAAGGGCCTGGGCTCTTGAACACTGAACTGCAATGATTTCTGAAAGCTAGTGCAATTCCAAAAGTCCTCTTTTCCGTGTCTTTGCAAGGTCTGCTCAAAAATATGGTGGATGGTGCTGGCACGTGCCATCCAAGGGAAAGGCAATTTCATAGATATGGCAGAGTATCCTCATCCACATTATTCACTGAATCTGGTGCCATGTGACTCTGGATCTTCCACAAAGTCAAAATGTTTATGAAAGGTACATATTTTGAATTGATTCAGGACATGGAAGCAGCCACAGCACTACAATGAGAGAACTTTCACAAGTGCTTCAGAAAGTGGCAAGAATAAACAAATAAGAGACATCTGTGACAAAGTGTAGACAGCAGAAGAGAAGAAGGGGAAGAAGGAAAATGATTTTATAAGTATGGTATAATATTATAAATGGATAGACTTGAAGCTTATTGGAACACTTGAACACTCAGTCTAGTAGCTTGATGACTAAGCTACAGAAGAGAACATTTCTGGATGAGCAGAGATAACTGTAAATATATAGAAATACATTTGAGTAAAATGAATGAAAAGGGGGCTTGCAGTATTTTTAGGATTTTTTTCTTTTTTTATGAATTTAGGACAGGGTCTACAGGGTGTGCAGGGTCTCACTACATAGATTGGACTCTTAGTGATTCTCCTGTTTTCAGCCTCCGAAGCACTGAGATTACAGGCATGCACCACCATGCCTAGTCTCAATTGCCATTTTAGCAAGTGCCCGGGGGCAGAGCCAGCACAGCACACTGGGGATTGAATCCCAGCCACTGTGCTTTGCCTAAGCAGGTGCTTTAGTCTGCTGAGTTATCTGGCTTGCCCTGAGGGGAGTCTTTGATAAAGTTTGGCTAAAAGTACTGCTACTGGGGCTAGAGAGATAGCTCAGAAGACTAAAGCACCTGCTTAAGTATGTACAGGGACAGTGGTTCTATGCCTAGCACCACATGCCATGCCAGCTCCACCCCTAGGGCAGGCTGAGCTGGCCAGAGTCCAGACATGGTAGTGCATACCTGTAATCCCAACACTGGGGAGGCTGAAAGTAGGAGGATCACCATAAGTCTGAGTTGCATTGTAAGACCCTGTAACAACCAAATACATTAAAATAATAATAATACACTGCTATTGATTTAATCAGTTTTATGCTAATAGGGCCTGTTATACTATTATAAATAAAGAAGAAATCAATATGAGATGATAGAAAATTGAAAGAAGGCTGATATGTGATCAGGGAGTCTATACCCATAAGGAGAGATAAGGAAAGTCAAAGATGACAATCTATAGTCTCCATGCAGGCTCAGAAACAGGGCTTTCTATTACTAAATCCAACATTTCACTGGAAACAAAATGGTCTAAGATGGAGAATAGGGAACAAGTGTGACACACTTGTAGAAAAAGACAGCCTCATGAGCTGATCATTTCTATGGACTGAGTTCTGGGTTTTGGCTGGTCTTACACTTTGCAGTATTATGTGCCTCAAAGGATCTCTTATGTGATGCCTACAGATCTTGAATCTATCACTTGTGAATGCTGAGAAACTGGATTTATTTCCTGCTTCAGCGTTCTCATCTATGAAATTAGCATAATAATAGTATGTATTGAATATTAAGGAAGTTGGCCACACAGCAAGGTGCCTGACTCAGAGTTAGCCTTCAATGAGTTCTGCGTCCTTTTGTCTCAGATAGTCTCTCCATGCTTGAGAATAATGCCTAGCACAGAGCAGCTGCTATCTATCAGTTGGACCAATGAATGATCCTATTTCATAACAGGTATCAAAGAACAGGCCTTGTTAAGATTGGATGTTCTGATCATCCAAAGAGAGAGAGAGAGAGAGAGAGAGAGAGAGAGAGAGAGAGAGAGAGAGAGAGAGAAATGTAGATAAGCAAAGATTGGGGATTGTAAAATATCATATAAACCAACAGTTTGTAACTTTTTGGGTCTTACTGGTTCCTCTGAGAATCCAAAGAAAGAAGACAATCTAACTAAAAACTCTTAGGTGTTTACATACATAAATGTTAAAGGTCTTCAAGTATAGCTATGATTTTTATGTTAAGAATTTAACATAAAAGAAGTTCCAAGGTAAATGAATAGAGAGACAGTTATGTAGTAAGATATAAAATGCTAGAGCCTCACTCCTTCCATCACCCTTAACCCATGTAGCTTAAACTAGAGTGATATTAAAAGAGATTTAAGTTTACCAAAAAAAAAACCTACAGAAGGAATGAAGGCAAATTATTTTAATTGAGATACAGAATCTTGGATTGTGCATGAAGCTCTGGAGTTGAGCTTTAGCTCACCTCATACTTCATATGTTTTAGTAATAGATGCCCTTCATTAGGAGAAATATTTGGGAGAAAAGTTAACTCCAGTACTGAGGGTACATTGAGAATTTCAGCTCCAAATGTAGTGCTACTGTTTCTTGTGCTAATATTTTGAGTGAAAAGTTCTTGGCTTAGAAGATTCATGGTTACTTTGGGAATCGTGGATGCTGTATACATCTTTCCACTGCAGTGTTCACAGCCTGCCTTCACACTTTCCCTAAGCCTGTGTCCAGCTAAAGATCAGGAAACATGTGTTTTCTTCTGGAAATTATAGGCAAACAATTAGCACTATCTACGATTGACCTTCTAGACTTGGCATGGTCAGGCCTGACCTCCAGAGTGAGTCAAGGCTCTTCAGGGTTTGTTGGCTCCTTTTCCACTGTGGTTTACTGATAAAGTGAAGGGGCAGTGGGGTGGGGAAGTTGTGTTACTGAGGGTCTAACTCAGGGACATTCCACCACTGAGCTACATCTTCAGTCCCTTTTTAATTTTTATTTTGAGACAGAATCTTGCTAAGTTGCCCAGGAAGGGGCTGAATTTGCAATTCCCTTCTTTCAGTCTCTGAGTGCTGGCACAGCAGGAGCCACGCCCAGCAGTGATGGGATATTTTCAAACGCATGTTTGCAATTCCTTCTTTAAAAATGATCCTGAATGCCTCTATTACACTCTCACGAAGAACAAATTTGACTGTTATTAATACATCTTGCTAAGTTTAAAGACATATTTTACAGGATTTTTTTTGTGGAGTTGGGGGATAAAATATTAAAGAAAGAGTCCTGACTTGAAATTAGTGAGCCAAAGCATGTTCTTGAGGCAGCAGTAAGTGCCTGACATGGTGGAGCCAAGTGTGCATGTTTACCCTGATGGCATAAGAGCTCACAAAGAGAGAGAGAGAGAGAGAGAGAGAGAGAGAGAGAGAGAGAGAGAGAGAAACTGTGTGTGCTGGATGTTGTTACGGAAAAGCACAGGAAGTGATGAAAGCACATAAATGTGGGGGCGTAAACTGAACTGGAGGTGCAAGAGGTAATTGAGAAAGGCTTGCTTTGGGAAGTATTGTATAAATTCAGTAAAAAGTTCACTTGAATAACGAAATGACAACTTCTGGTTCACTGCAAAGTCCTTAAAGGCATCCCACAGAAAAGGACTAAATTGTGTAGAAAAGAAGAAGTCAAGGGAGATCTACAAGAGACAGAAGAATCAGGAAGATCAGTGGGTAAAGAAAATGTGATATTTACACATAATGAAGTACTATGCTGCCAGAAAGAAGGAAAACTTGAATCATTTGTAGGAAAATGGATACACCCAAGACAATAACGTTAAGTGAAATAAATCAGAAATACAGCTTAAATAGAACATGGTTACTCTTATATGAGAAACCCAAAATAGGAATAAAGAACAAAATAAAAGATGTACAATAGGAAGTAGGGAGGTAGATCTTTCTTAAGCAGGGAAGGGATCAAGCAGTGGAGAAAATGAGAAGAGAGAGAAGGGGCAGGAGGTAAAGAAGAGAATTAAGAGACAGTGTGTGCATGCACCAGCTCCCTACAGGTGTGCAACCTTTATATACTGAAAACACGCAATAATAGAAATTAAAGCTAAATATTTCATTTAATTTTTTTCACAATAGGTGCTTTAAACAATTCATTTAACTGAAATGGACTTACAGTTGTTTCTGAAGTGACTTCCATTCATTTTGATACATCTTTTCCCCATGATGATTTACAGGATCTTCAAGCCAATATAAATA
>NW_004524869.1:1996034-2000169 GCF_000260255.1 Octodon degus | reverse complement strand
GAAAACCACCCTTACAACACAGGATGATTTTATTTTTTACGCAGGAACTAGAAGACTTAAGCTGCCAATTGGGTGCTGAATGGCATAGCAATATCCCCAGTTATGCCATGAATTCATAGGGAACAGGTTCCAACAACTCGGGTTCCTTCCCATTGGTCCTCACAAAGTGTGCTTCCCTGAGAGGGGCAGGCTGGAGCTCCAGTTGAGCCCAGGTACTTTTCTCTTTGGCTTCCTTCTTTTTCTGATCATTATCCTTGGCACGTTTCAGGAAACTATCATGGCTTTTTGAGAGTTTAATGTGCTCAATACGCACATTAACCCTCTTGGCAAGTATCTTGCCCTTAACTTGCTCATTTACAACAATGCCAACAGCATGCTGGGTAACATTGTAGACTTTTCCCGTTTTGCCATGGTAACATTTATGAGGCATGCCTTTTTGCACAGCACCCATTCCCTTGATGTCTACAATATCATCGTTTTTGTAGATTCACATAGATGTGGCCAAAGGAACAACCCCATGTTTTCTAAAAGGCCTGGAAAATGTATACTGGGTTCCCCTCCTCTTGCCCTTTGTGTTAATTTAAATAAATATTTTTAAATAAATAAATAAATAAATAAATAAATAAATAAATAAATGCAGTCAGAGCTAAAATTTGTCTTTTAAGGAAAGGCAAATGGAGATAGAATGTATGGAGCTTCTGGAAACAAAATTATGTAAGGTACATGATAAGAAAGAAGCAGGAGGAGACCTTAAAAAAAGAAAATGGTGGTAGTGGCTAGCATACAGGACTCCACCTGAACAGAAATATTAGACGCACACTGTACATAGAAACTTTCATGGTAATTTCTGAAAGCCACACAGAAAACTGGACTCAATGTACTGGGAAATAGGAAGCCATTAAATGTTAAAAGAAAATGACATAAAAACATCAAGATTTTTTTTTAAATAGGATTGATTAAAGCTGTGCTGGATTAAAGACATCTATTTGAAATAACCAGACATGAAAAGACAACAGTAATGGAGAGAGAAAGAAAGCTAAGGAAAAGGGAATTTTGTGACTGTTGATTTGATATAAACCAAAACCTCATTATGAGATTTGAGCTCCCTGGGCAATTATAGTGGTGGGCTTAGCGTAAGGGACACGTTTGGAAAAGAGATGGATCTGGACATTATGAATTCACTATAGTTCATTATTTCTTCACTGTAACCCTCTACCTATTATTCTTTATTTGACTATCTTCTGATGACTTTCTCTAAGGACCCTCTATGTCTTAGAGGAAAGAGTCTCTTGGATATATTTTCTGTAAATTAAGCCTTAAATCCTCACAAAAATTTTCTTTGTAAATTCAGAGCCTCTTTCAGTGAATTAGTTTCATTCTGCATGTGAAAAAATCCTTTGGGGATTCTTCCCATATCAATGCACAGCTCATGTACAATATGAATTTTCACAAAGTTGATTTCTTAAATATTTATTGAGTGCATACAGAGTGTTTTGGGTTGACTCATAGCATTTCTTTTAATACAACAGAAGCCAGTCTTATAGTGGTGACTTACTTTCCTTTCTAGTTTTTTCTTATGATCAGTCATTGAAAGATCTTTGTTCATAGTGAAAAACTGAACCTAAACCCAGATCTTACCTGAATTTATGGTAAAAATTAAGAAGGTATAGCTGAAAAAAATCAATTTTGTTTGTTATTAAGGATTCACATTAACCAAAACTTTTTCACACTGACAACAGAGGAATCTATTTGAAGGATTATCTTGAAGTCCTTCTCCCTTGAGACAGCTGCATAAGGAGTTTACAGCTGGGTTATTACAATGGAGCTGTGGCCCCATAAATCACAGCATTTGCATCACATGATGGCACTAAGCCTTTCTTTTATCATCTCCACATAAATCTACTTTGGTCTCCTTTATAGACTATAGTTCAGTGGGTGTAGCCTTTTGTTTGTTTTTCTATTCATGTCATAAAGACAGACATCATTATTTTGGGGATTTTTGTTGTTTTTTTATGTATTTTAGAGAAGAGTCTTACAGGGTGTTCAGAGTCTCACCACTAGATTGGACTCATAGTGATTCTTCTGTTTACAGCCTCCCAAGAGCTGGGTTCTACCAGCCCAGTCTCAATTGCCATCGCAGCATGCCCCGGCCCCTTCACCTGCTTGCAGGCTCTTTAATATGCTGAGCTATTTGGCCAGCCCAAGACAACATCATTTTGACAACTTCACTTCCTTACTACAAGTGATTTCTTTGGTTTTGCTCACATATGAAGGCCATATGAGGTCACTCTAGGGTAGCAGGAGGACTAGGTACTCATTGCTCCTTCTCTTCCCTTCAAATTTTACAGCATATTCAATCTATACTGGAAAGCATACTGTTTCATTTGGAACACTTTTTTCTTAAAAAATATTTGAGGACATATTCTGGTAAGTACATTTTTATTTCTAATGCCTTATCACAAACCCTTATACACCAGATTATTTCTAAGTAGGTACCTAATGACTTTTACTAAGTGATACAATTTTAAAATATTTAAAACTTCTCAAAAACACATATACATATTTAGTTGAATTATTCACTAATTCAAAATAAAACTTCCCACATTAGTAGCAATTAATGAAGTTTGTTCTAATTTGAGAGAGAATATGATCTTTAATTTCCTCTTGTATTGGAAAAATTAAAAATAAGATCCATAATTAAGGTTACATTCTAAAATGCTGTGTTTAGTAGTTGCAGCACAAAAAAATATTTCAAGAATTATCAGAAAGAGATAAGCAAATGGTAATGTAACTTACTTAGGTAATTTTATGTATGTATATAAGTATCTTAGAAAACCAGTGAATAATTAATAAATCAAAAATAATTATTTAATATACATACACTTTAAAAATACTGAAATCACTTGTAAATTGCCACTATGTCATTGAGAAAATGAAAAAGACAAAACAATAGGGAAAAAATAACAGACCAAGGCTATGACATGATGAGAAGAGTGGGCAAGAAGACACCCACGGCGAAAGGGAAGGGAAGCCATGTTCCAAGGGAATTCAAGCCCAGTTGGTCATGAGGGACAAGACTAGGAATCTTGGCTGCTGCTAAACCTTCGTCAGCGTGGCCTGTTCTTCCTGTGGACTGTGTCTTTAGCAAATATTTACCATTTGTTTTCTATCATTTGAAGTAAATAGTTTCATTATTGTTCTCCTTTGTCTAATTACTGTTTAGCTTTCCTCCCTGCAGGTGCTCTGTTCTTAGTGATCTAATCCTGAAAAGTGAGAAACTACTTGATATTTCAAAAAGCAAGAAGAAATATCCCTTGACTTGTAAATTACAATAGAGAACACACCATTTGCTAAGATAATGACTGTGTCCTTACTGTAATGCGGTACACAAATGTTTATACAGTGTACATATGTTCACCTCACATGCACACTGCTAAGATATAATTCTTCTGGAAAAGCTGCAAACATCTATAGAATTTATGAAAATTTATCTCTACCTTTTCATAATTCAGAATGTGTTCTCACACTCTAAGTTAAGAATAATACTTCACTTTGGGATAATCTCAACAAATGAGTTCAAAGGTAAAAAAATAAACATTTTTGCCTTATTTATTTATTCAGTTATTTATGTATTTATTTATTTGGTACAGAGTTTTTCTATGTAGCTCAGATTCAGTGAACTTCCTGTCTCAGCCTCCCAACTGCTGGAATTACAGGTGTGCACTACCACGCCCTGTTTCAATATAAATATTTTTTTTTTACTTTTTAAAAACTTTTTTCCATAATTTTATTGAGAAACAAATAGCAATAAGACAATTTCATACCATATTGCTAGGACAGTTTCAATAATTAATACATTGCATAAATTCTTCCTAGTGGTTAATTGCTGTACAATATGCGGACTTGATATCCTATTTACAAACACCATTAGAACAAATCCCTCTATTCACTAAGAGAATGTAACTATATATCTATCCTAACCACATTTAATACACAGATACAAAATGGACATTCATCTGTATCCCCTTTTTTTTTGTTAAGTTCCATCATTTAAATATTATAGGTGTGTAAACTCAGCAAAATATTCTAAAAGAGTTCAGTAGTCCATAATAGTATTGGGTCTTCCGCTTCACTG
>NW_004524869.1:1970461-1995932 GCF_000260255.1 Octodon degus | reverse complement strand
GGTTCTGAGGTTGCATTTTGTTCCTTCTCGTCATTTTGTGTAGCACTGTCTTCTGACCTTTGTTGTAGATCTTTGCTGTAGTTATAACCTTCGCATGTACTGAAGTTCAGGTACAGGTCTACAAAGTTTGGACTTATCCAGCTGCGTCTGGCTTAGGTCTGGCTGCTGTGCTCAGCTCCATCCCACTGCTGCCCTTGAGGGCGAACCTGTTGTGCCCCTGTGGCAAGATGTTCGGCTGCTGGACTAGCTGGGTGGATCTATCCTCTACACTCTCTGCAGGGATCGCAGCTGCAACGTTACACCTCACGCTTGTATGCCAGGCCTGAGCTGTGCCTGGAGGGGCAATGTGAAGTAGTGGGAAGAGGAAGCTCTCCCACACTCTCACCAGACCTCGGCAAGGACTGGGTCCGTGGGTTCCCGGAACACGGCAAAATTCCTACTCAGGGTGTGGGGTGCGGAGGTGCTGTAGAGTGGTGGGGGGTGGCCCAAGGGGGTGGGAGAGTGTCCGGCCCACGCTGCGCCTGGGCTGGGACTGGTCCTGCCAGCGCAGGGTAGCAGGAAGCTCTCCCCACCCTCACTGGACCTGGTCTATGACTGGGTCTGGGGGTTCCTGGAACTCGGCAGAAATTCCTACTCGGCCGGCGGGGTAGGGGACGTACTCTATAAATATTTTTTATTGAGAAATTTGACTCAAATGAGAAGAGATGGGGCTGAATTTTCTGTTTTGAAAGATACATGTAAATAAAATTTGTGGTTCTAATGATATTAATAATACTAACACAACCAGCTGATATAATTACCTATAATCTGTGGGTGAGGTACTGTGCTTAGTAGTTCTTAAATCTAACTTTCTATGAAATAAGGAGTACAAGTGCTCATGAATTTCAAACAGCTTTGAAAATACCTATTTTTTGAAATATGTGTTGTGAGTCTTCAACAATTTAGGTTCCATGAAGAAAGGCAGTGTAGTATAATTTTAAAAATAAGCCTTTCTATTCTTCTGTGACAAATTGCCTCCCAAATAGAGCTGATTAAAACTTTATTATGCTTATGATTTTGTGTACTAGTTCCAGAAAGAGCCTGACTATATAATTCTTAGACTCTTGTTTACTGACACTGTCTTCCAAAATTCATGCCTATCCAGATCTTCAGTATATTATCCAACTGGAAATAATTTCTTTGTAGATGTTCTTAGCTAGTTATCCTGGATTTAGATGAGATCCTGAATCAATGACCATTGTCTGTATTAAAAGAAGAAAAAATGAGACACACAAAGGAAAAGTCCATGTGAAGATGGAAGAATGTAGAGAATAGAGTTGTATTACCAAAATCCCAGGAGTGCTTGGGATCACTAGAGCTTGTAACAGGCAAGATCTTCACTAGAACTTACTCTTCTGACTCTTTAATTCCAGGCTTCTACCTTCAAGAACACAGAGGACAGGTTTCTGCTGTGGAAGACCTCTCTGTGGTAACTTGTTATTTCACCATCAGAAATGACTAGTCTCTCATGTGCTTGCAATCAAATATCAGCTACAGAAATTAGCTAGGCTAAATATGATGATTCATTGACATTATTGGAAAGTTGCAGCTGGCTTTTGGCTAACAACCAGCCAGGACTGTCACCTGTAGATCTCAACCTCCCAGGAAGTCTCTTCATGCGCCACTTAGAGTTCTTGAAATCATGATGTCTAACTTCCAAGACAGAGAATCTCAAAAGGGCAGGTCCTGAGAACAAGGTGTCACAGAGGCCTGGGCAGAGATTTCCAAGTATTTTTATTCCTCAACCCTGAAAATTTCAGAGACTAATTCCCATTGCATCCCATTCTCCAGGAGGTCATTAAATGTAGTTCAAAACAAGGAAGGGAAACTAAACTCCACACTTTCTTCAATGGAAGAAGTAGAAAATTCTCTATAGCCATTTTTAAATCAACCCAAGAGATCACAACTCCACCATTTTATTTTATTTTACTTTTATTAATTTATTGAGAAACAAAGAGCAATGAGACAGTTTCAAAACTGATTAATAGGACAGCTTCAGTAATTAATACATTGCATACTGTTGTCTTTGTAATGGTTATTCATTGTACAAGATGTGACATGCTATCCTGTCCAAACACAGTACAAATCTTTCTTCTCATTGATTTAAGAGAAAGTAGCTGTATATCATCTATCCTAACTATTTTGTATGTACAGATAATAATTGTCCTTCATTTGTCTCTGCTTTTTTGTTTAGTTTTGTCAAAAATGGGTATTCCATTGCTATTTAAATATTGTAGGTGCATGAATTCAGCAAAATAATCCAATATAAAGTTATATTTTGTGTTATATAGGTCTTGCTTTGTCTTGGTCTTAACCATCCAGCAGAAAAGTATAAAAATGAAGTATAAAAAGTAAAGCCATATTAATATGCTGAGTTGTAAAAGGCTCAAGTGAACAACTTCTGACATTACCAGTCCTACAGACAACCCACTACTATTATGGACTACCGGATTTTATTGGATTATTTTGCTGAATCCATCATTTTTTAATCTCAACATAACAAAATTACTTTTAAAAGCCCCTTTTTCCATTGCTGAAATGAAAATGACAATAACAATGACCGCTTGTTGCAGTGATTATATTAAACTAAAGAATGATATTTTAGTCTTTGAAAAGTACACAACAGACCTATACAAACACCTAGGTAGTATATCTGTATGTAAATTATGAAGGTAGGGAAACTGCAACTATATTAGCTGGAAGGAAACAGAACACGAGTTTCAGAAGTGGCATCTTTGGGAATCCCCTATGATGTGTCTGTTGCAGTTTCTGTATCTAGATTTCAAGTGAGAATCATCCTGGACTTCAGTATCAGAAAGACTCTCAGAGGGAGGTGTTGCACAGGGTTATCTATGACCCTCAGACACCAATGAAGAAACCCATCACCACTCTGAAGATTGAGCAGCCAATAGCCTCACCTCAGCCTACCACAAGACAATTCTGCTGCCCTTCAGATAGGGTTCAATTTTATATTTATGGAGTATTTCATATTTGAACTCTCTGTCCTGATTGTCATAATGAATGCCCATCATATTTCTGTATTAAGTTGTGTACAATTAAACCTTTCCCTCCATCTCATTAAATCTTTTCCAAAAAAGCAAATTTTGTTACTATTTGGGAAAATATAAAAGTATAAAAATGCCAACAATTTTGGATTTGTTGGCCCAGTTTTCCACTGCCAAGTTCTCTTTAACCTGACCATCTTCACACTTTCTCTAGCTCTTGAGACATATCTTCAGGTTAACATTTGACATTTATTTTAATGTATTTTTGCAAAAAATAACTCACATGTTATTAAAGATGTATTTTCATATTTTATTGCTTAGACTAGAGGAAGAGTTTCCTGAAAAAAAAAATTATACTGAGTAGCAGAAGTGATACACTGTTCAGGCAAAAATCACAAAAGTGGCTAGGGGAGAGACTGGAATTTGAGAAACACTTCTCTGGTGAGAGAAGTAGAAAGTTAGCCAGTAAACAGATTCACCTTTCCTTGCTGCAGTTCTAAGTCACTCAGAGTATGTTCTTAACTTAGACTCAAGGTATTTGTAAGGGGCCCTGCAAGCAGCCCCACGGAGCGTTTCCTTGCACCAGGTGCCTTGAGTGAAGCAGCACCCCAACGTAGTGTATGACAGCTGACAGGTTGTTCTGAAAAGCAGACACACATGAACTTCAAACAACTGCTATTTGTTATTATCTGATTCAAGTAATATGATGACATCAGCAAAGAGCAAGAAGACTTAGTTTATAATTCTTGCTTACTTATGAGGACGTTATGCTAAACAACATAAGGTATGTGAAATTTCATCGCCAATACTGAGAAGAGCTACACAGACAGATGAAATATTGAGCACTCAATTAGGCTGGCAAAAACTGTTACTAATGGTACTTGTAGGGTAAAGTAGACAGATTTCAACATTCCTAAAATGAGCTGCAATGAGACTCTAGATTTGGCTAGAATGCCCAAATTCAAGCTATTTCCCTAACTGCTTGTATGAGTTATGTGCCTCAACTTCTTCATCTGTAAAAATGGTAATAAGAACAATGCCCAATCCACAGGGATTTTATAAATACTTCATATATTAACACACATAAAGAGATTAAGACACTGACTTATTCTGAGTATATATAACAAGTTCACTATTAGTATCAAGCTGCTATATGTGGACACTACCAGTGAGAACTCTGAGCACTTACTGGGAACATTTCATTGAAATAAGCAGAATTGGTAAATTTTTTGGCTTTATATTTCCCACTGAACTGTAGCTTCTAAATAGATTAAAGGAAAAATAGATTTTAGAGGGCACATGATTTTTCTACTAGATTTAATGTGTTTGATTTATCCAAATAAGAATTTTCTAATATTTTGGGTTATGCGGGGTCTTTTTATTATATCTATATTAACTTTTTCCAATGATCAGTGAAGCTAAAGAATAGTGATAAATCTATGGGATCTATAATTGCCAGGATTTGAATTCCAATTCTGTTGCTTCCTGAATACTGTTTTACCTTAGGTTCCAAAGCACCAATAACCTATAAATTGAAGTTAATAAATACTTGTAGTTATTATGGAGAGATCCACAGGAGTAAAGAGATTAGAATCTTAAGTAAATATTTGTTCCTGTTATTGGATACATTTATAATAGAATCTATAAAACTATCTTCCAAGTCTCTCATATGATAGGGTTAGATGCAGGGTTGAAATTAAAGACTGAAGGTTGTATTTAAGTAATGACACTATAATCCAGGGTTCTGTCTACTTGTTTCATTTTACCTTCCATTATTACTACTGGTAAAAGTGCTCAATAAGCAGGAGACAATTTAATTAAACACCCACATTCTTCTTTTCTTCCCAGATTCTTTAACCTCAGTACTTCAATAAGATGCCAGGGACTGTGTACTCTCCTGTTTTGACTTGTGAATATCATCTTGATTCTTTTTCATGTTTCTCCCTAGTGCTTTGTTTGTGTTGCTACATTCTGAAGGAGCAGGTGTTCATTCAGTAATTTCTAGACTTCAATCCCAAAGTATGCAAAACGCATGGGTTACCACCACACAGGTCCGAGGAGGCTGCATGGCACATAGTATTTGCCACCTGGGTTCCATTCAGATCAACTCTACTAAACTAAACCACAGAGATAATTTTAACCAAACAACACATTATCCATTGCACCATCATAATTTTAATATGAGTGCACACATTCCAAAACCTTGATCTTAGAAGCTCATTGAGATTAAAATACACTCATTTTATGCAAGCCATGTGTTTAGATCTGTGTCTTAAAGGTCAAGGTAGATTGTATCATCAGTCTTGGATCTTCCTTGCACTATGGCTGAAGAATTTCATGGAAAGCATTGACCCTGGTAGAACTAGGTACAAACAATTTATGGCAAGTATTTCCAAATCTTCCTTCTTTTGCATAGACTATGTTTTCATTATGTCTACATAACACGTAACATACTCAAGTAGAGAAAAGACACATATGAACAGAATTTTGTAATGGTTTCAAGGAGATGATGTGAACAACAAAATAATAGCTGGAATAAGAAGTGATGGGAGCTTTATGAAATTTACCATATTTTAGTCATCATGTGACTCTAGGTGTTCAGACATGATGAACCATTTAATTATGAACCTTCATAGAGTATTATATTGATCTTTAGTTCCTTTTAACAAAGGGAAAGTTCTTTTTTATGTGTGCTTGCATTTATTTTTTTATTTTTTTATTAATTTTATTGAGAAACAAATAGAAATAAGACAATTTCAAAACTAATTAGTAGGACAGTTTCAATAATTAATACATTGCATTAATACTTGAAAGAATTAACAACTGTGACCTTCTCTTGAGAAGTTTTTGCATGTCAAAAGAAATTACCAACAAAGTGAAAAGATAACCCACAAATTTGGGGAAAAAAAATTAACTAATAAGCACTCAGACAAAGGTCTGCTCCCTAGAATTTATAAAGAACTAAAAAACATTAGGGACCCAAAATTTAAAGACCCAATCCAGAAATGGGCATCTGGGATCAACACACACTTCTCAGAGGATGATATTATAGAAGCAATAAATATATGAAAAAAAGCTTCACATCATTAGCCATCCGTGAAATGCAAATTAAAACAACACTGAGATACCATCTCACCCCAGAAAGAATGGCTATCATAAACAAATCAACCAACAACAAATGTTGGAGAGGCTATGGGGAAAAAAGAAACCCTTCTCCACTGCTGATGGGAATGTAGACTGGTGCAACCATTATAGATATCAGTGTGAAGAATCCTTAAAAAACTAAGACTGGAAATTCCATTCAAACCAGCTATATCTCCCTACTGGGAATTTTCCCAGAGGAACTGGAAAGTTCTTGACTTAGACAGCTAGGAAAATAACTCTAGAATAGCTTAATCTTTACTTACTCTTTTTCGACATCGAGATCTTAACCCTGAGCCACAAAATCCTCTCTTCTCCCTCAGAGCAAATATATCTTGATTAACAGTAAGTTATCAGCCAAAAGATCAAAATCATGAAGGGAGTCACACCTGAGAGCTCTTCTGTTATTTACATGGTAACTTGCAATAAGCTTTTTTTTATGTTTATGTCATAAGGTTTTTCACAACAAAACGGTATAAGCTTTAAGTTTTAAGTGACTTATCAAATCTATGGGACTTGAGTTGCTCAGAAAGAATATACTTGCCAGCACTAGAGAGATCTGTGGTAGCCTTGAATTGATAAGAGCTCTGAAGCAGTGACCTTGTGGTCATCCTGTCACACAGATTCCAGTGGATGCCAAAGCCCTCAGAACCATGCCTACAGTACTTAATCTGACACCTTCACTTTTAATTCTTTCCTCTAATATTCTACTACTGCCTTTCAACTTCCTTTCCCAACATCTTTTTATTTATTTTCAAATTATGTCCTACATAGATTGTTTCATGAATATAATCTCTGAATATTTATTAAAATAGATACACCTAGAATCAATAAAAACATTAAAAGACTTGTTGCTTATGATTGAATCTATAGTTTCTTAGAGCAACTGTATGTTCATTTCTACATATTTGAAGATAAAGTCATAAAAATGTAAAATGAGCACTTGTCAAAGATTTGTTTTAACAACTCACAGGAAACAATACTCAATAAATCACAATCTATTTCAAAGGCTAATCCAAAGAGCAGACAGGTTTATGGACAACTAGAAATGTTTATTCAATTTTGTATGCATATATCTGGTAATCTGAACAACTAATTTGAAGACAACACCATACAATACAACAAATACTGTCGAATTCATATTATTTTGGTGAATGAAATTCTGTATCATTTTTAATTTTTTTCTTTTTATTACTATTTTATATTCTCTTTAAAAATAAAATAATTTTGAAAAAGAAATATTAATGGGAATGTCATCTCGTATGGATTATGGAATTGGCCACATGCAGCTGCCATATCCCACCCATCTTACTTGAGTGTTCTTCCTGGTGGGACTTGATACCCACTGTGTGTACATTGAAAAAGAAAACCTGGAAATAATGGGTTAATTGTCCAGAAATTTGTCCTGAAAGAGGCTTCTTATGAATTGCTCTCAATCCCCAAATTCCTTTCCTAATCCCATTGTAAGTGTTAAAATTACAGTTTGGTATTTCATAGTAATAGAGAATATATCATACATACTTCATTTACTTGTTGGGTAAGTATTTATGCACTAGACATATTGTTTGCTTCAAAAGAATATAGAGCAAAAAACAAACCAGACAAAAATTATTGTTATTTGGGAATTTAAACACAAATTTTCAAAAGAAACTGGATGTTGAAAGTGTCAAATGGAGAGAAATACTGTAGAATGAAGAAAGTAGGAAAATAGAGCATGGAACTTTTTTAATTGTGTGGTGAAGGAATGAATGACTTGCAAACCTCTAAAAGCAAGAGAGTGAACTATTCTGATATCCAGGGCTGAAATGCATGTTTTCAAAATACAAAGACAAGAACTAGACTATGGTGTTCAAAGTACAGCAAAGTGGCCAGTACAAGTAATAAAAAAAAAATCACATCTTTTTTTCCTCAGAAATATTGGCTATATGGCTCATTGCATGCCCTTGACATATTTTGAATACTCTTTGGCATGTGGCAGCCTCCAAATATGATGATCAATAAACAAACAAGGGACTGGATGGAATCGAATTTATTTTTCCTAGTACAGTTCATAAAGTACTAGTACCACATGTGCTTGGAGTTTACATAGTTTACTGACCAAAATTCAAGAGGAATTAGCATTTTTAAAGTAAAAAATTCTTAATTTCAACATCTTTTGACTAATTTCTTAGTTTTTAGATAGCTTGTGTTAGGAAAAATATGATTCTTTTTTCTCTATTCTTTTATATTTAAGAATTAAAATTAATGTAATCAAAGAGTGAATTGAGTTTGGAGAATGTGTATTAGTTCTCTTAATTAAGCCTCTGAAAACCTGGTAGGGGTGCATTACCCCAACAATAAGAAACAGCCGAATTCCTGGGGAGGTGAGGGGGACAAGAAGAGAGTGTGTTCAGAGTGTTACACACACAAGTTTGGCGCATCCCAGTCAAACATTAATTTTCACACTTTCTGTCCATTAATGATTAAGTCATTTTCTTTTTACTTAAAATTTGACCAAATACATACTAATTCATATAAATTTCATTTTTTCATTTTTTTCACTTTGATTAATTATGAGTCCTTTCTGCTCGATGGCACTATTAGTTTATGCTGCAGATGAGATAGAATTGTTAAAGCTATTAATGTTATTTTATATCTACTCTATTCATGTGGCAGTTCATTATTTGAAAAATGATAAGCCTCTCTAAACCATGACCCATGTTAACTTTTTCAAGACTTTCACAGTTCAGAAATTAAAATATTAATTAAGGGGACAAAATCTTTAATATCCAGAAATGAGTATAATAATATGGACACATATTGTATCAGTATTGTCTCCTTTCATCTCTTGTTGTTCCTTTTTCTTTTTTTTCTCTTCTTTACTCTGCTTCCATAACAGATAAGGATATTTATATTGATATCCTTTTGGTTAATATGAAAATGAAGGAAAAGGGAAAGTAAAAAATAAACAAGTTTTATTTGATGAAAAGTTTATCTATACAAATGTATATATTGCATACAGGTGCATATGACATTGAGCTATGTCATCTTTATCACTACCTAACCTTTATTCAGAATGTTGATTATAAAAAAAAAAATGAGCCAGCCAAATAGCTAAGCAGATTAAAGCACCTGCAAGCAGGTGCAGGGACCAGGGGGTCTGATTCCTAGGCCTGCCATGTGGGTCCCGCCCGCACCCCCCCGGAGGGGCGCGCTGAGAGAGCAATTAAGACTGGGCGTGGTGGAGCACACCTGTAATCCTAGCTCTTGGGAGGCTGTAAACAGGTGGATCACTATGAATCCCATTGAGTAGTGAGATCCTGAACATCCTGTAGACCCTTCCCTAAAATACAAAAAAAAAAAAAAAGAATGTCGAGTAACTTTCATTGTTGGATGTATTTTTTAGTAGTTACAATAGAAAGAAGCTGGAGGAAGTCACTTTTGTCTCCTTTTCTGCTGTTTCCTAATTGTCCTTTCTTTTTTTTATGTAGAAATGATCATTTATTTTCTCATGGATAATAAGCATCATAAACCAAACTAAGTGTCCTTTCTGCTGGCTTCATGTGTAGCTATTTATTAGGATAAAATACCAGTCAATCCAGTGCATCTCCCAACACCACATAACAGCATCCCTCCTTACCTGTGTCCCCTCACTCACTAAAGACTGATAGGTTTTGCAAATTTCTAAACTGTATCTTTAAATATTAGCCCACTGGCATTTTTCCATAAAATAAAGTTTGTTATTTTTTCTTTCTTCTCCCCTCATAAATGTGCTAGTCCCAGGTCCTGGAATTGTTCTCTTTTTGTCCTGTCCAGAGATTGACTATTAGCCCAAAATTTAGATGACATAGAAGACAGGATAGATGAAAGAGAACTTGGACATCCTTGAGACTGTCCATGTTGTCTGTCTATATAGGCTTGTCAACATTTTGGAAAGGGCATAGGAGCTTTGAACTCTAGCACCCATGGTTCAAATATAGTATTTTCTTTAACATTTACCAGAATAGTGGCCTTTGGCAAATTCATTAGGCTCTCTGAACTTTGGCTCTTCTTTAGTAAAATGCAGGTGATATTTTAATATTTAATTTCAAAAGCCTTTATGAGAATTTAAATGAAAGTATAAATTCTTCTTGTCTTTAATAAATGTTTCTTTTAATTTGTGCTACCTATAAAACCATTTTTGTGCCAAATTTACGGTAAGATACTGAGCATTCACCACTAGTCATAGAATTAGCACTTATTTATTTATTCAACAATTTGGGTAGCTTTCCACTCTAGAGAAGGGAGAAGACAGCAAGCCTGTAGCAGATATGCAAATGTGAATTTTTGAATCTATTTATTTTTGGTTCACACATACTTTACTCAGTAGAGGACTTTCAGATTACATGTAGAAAATTCTCTGTGTACTTCATCCCAGTAGTGTTCACACTGGCCTCAAGGAGTTCTGTTCTGGTTTTCTGGGTTCAGGTTTCTTAGTTGCTGCTGCTGATTTGTTTTCTTTCAGGATCAAGGTGGGTGCTTTCATACACAATCCTATTTTTCATTTCCTTTCTGGCTGTTATTTTGTGGATTCTCCTGCATCCTGAAGTCACCATGATAAACCCTCCTAGGTCAACATTGTGGGATTTCCCAATTCTCCCTTTCCCTTCCCAGAATCCCAGTGCCAGGGCTACCACCCTGGTCATGAGTGGGCAGCTTCCACTTCAAATGAGAATTTTTTTTAAAAAAATTATTTGCTTGGCTTTTTTTTTTTTTTTTTTTTACAGGTTTTCACTATGCAGTTTTCATGGACTTTGAACTCAGTATGTAGCTCAGGTTGTCCTAAAACTCTCAGCAGTCCTTTTGCCTCAGCTTCCTGAGTGCTGGCATTACAGACATGCTACCACACCCAGATGCAAATTAGAATATGAGAAGTTAAAAGCCCAGTGAGGAAATAAACAAAATAAGGTAATTAAGAGATAGCAATGGAAAAGGAAAGGAGAGCACAGGAAGCTCATAAAGGTCCCTGAACAAATGTCATTCAAACTGTGATCAAATGAAGAGCTTCAGAAAAAAGCCACACCAAAGCAAAGGACTGTGCCCTAAGTTTGCTGTCCAGGTTGGGTGGGTGAAAGGCTGACTGCTTTACCAGGTGGCTTCCACCTGTAAGCCAGTCTCACATGGCTGTAAGGCTACCAATAGAATGGATGGCTCTATGACACAGCTGAAGACTCAGTGGTCTTTTGTGACTATAATGTCCCTGGTCATCAGGTTGTTTAATGTTTGCCAACCTATGATTACAAGATAATAGAAGGGCACAGAATGCTAGTGTGTCAGTCTTGTTTCTTTCAGGGTGCTACCATAGTAAGAAGCTTCCTCTGCATTAATCTTCATTGGAGTGGAAAAAGGAGAAGGGTTCTTTCAATGGACACAGAAATCCAAGCTATTGTATGGCTGCAGGGGCGTTGCATAGCACACTTGGCTCAGAGCTTTTCATATTCAGAAGGCTGGTCTCACAATAGAGCAAAACCAAAGCTACACAGACAGGCATTTGTAGGCCAGGTGAACCTTGACCTTGCTACTTCCTGCTGCCACATTTACTTCCTCTTCTGGCTCTGATCACAGTTCCAATATACTGAGTATTTTAAGATGAATTAGAATTTCAGGGAAGATTTTGGTCAGATTTCAGGCCCAAACCAATTTGGCAATCCTTTTGGTTGATCTGTCATTTACAAGTTTTAGTGAGAAAAGTGGGGGATATCCTCAAATCGAAGAGGGAGTGCTCACATGTGAGTATAGAAAAGAAAGGAAACCAGAAACTCGAAATTCTTACATGTAAGAATAATATAAAACTGTATTGATGAAGATTTCAAACAATGGAAAGATATTACTTGCTCTTGGAAGAGCCAACATTTGGAAAATGGCCATACTCCCAAAATTGTTATAAAGCTTCAAAGCAATCCCAATTAAAATACCATTAGTATATCTCACAGATCTAGAAAAATCATTCCTAAATTTCATCTGGAAACAGAAGAGACTTAGAATACCAAAAGCAATCCTGGGTAACAAAGGAAAGGCCGGAGGCATCACAATCCCTGACTTGAAATTATGCTACAAAACTACTGTGATAGGGCCCGGGGAAATGGCTCAGTGGAATAAGCGCTTCCCTGGCAAGCGCAAGAGTCTGAGTTCAATCCCCAGTTCTGAAAAAAAAAAAAAAAAACTACTGTGATAAAATCAGCATAGTACTAGCAAAAGAAAAACAGACCTGAGGATCAATGGAATGGACTAGAAGGTGTAAACACACTATAAGCACACCCAGCCACCCTATCTTTGACAAAGGAGCCAAACATGTTCATTGGAAGAAAGGTAGCCTCTCTACTAAATGGTACTGGAAATACTGGCATTCCACATGCTGAAGGCTTAAAATAGACCCATTCCTATCACCATGCACAAAATTACAATAAAAATGGATCAAAGATTTAAATATTAAAACTGGAACACGACATCTTCTGGAAGAGAAAGTATGGAGAAATCTTAAGGACTTAGGGTTAGGTAGAGAGTTCATGAACAAAAATTAAACTGCATGACAAATACTTCAAAGAACCAACAATTGAGATAGATTTCATCTTTTTAAAATGTTTCTGCATGTTAGAAGAAGTCACCAAGAGAGTAAAAAGAAATCCCACAAACTGGAAAAAAATTATAGTGGACTGTCCTTCAGATAAAATTCTTCTATCTAGAATTAGAAAGTAAGAAATATAATTGTATGCTACCTTGTGTTAGGTATACTTATTTCCCAGGGCTCCTTTAACCAAATGCCCCAAATTTTGTGGCTTAAATGCCAAACTTATTTCCTCAGAGCTCTATAGAGTGAAAGCCTGAAGTGAAGATGTCTCTCCTGACAGTTCTAGGCAAGAAGCCTTTCTTGACTACCAGCTCTTGGTATTTTCCAGCAATCTTTGGTGACTATTGGTTTGTAAATAAACTGCACAGACCATACGGCCCATTGTCTCCCAGTGTATCTTCATATTTCTTCCTCTGTGCATGTCTAAGTATGGTCCATGGTTTCTATTTATAAACACACCAATCACTGGATACTCTAATGACCTCATTTTAACTTGCTCACTTCAGTTTGCTATTTTCAAATGAGAATACACTGTAAGATAATTGAGGTTAGAACTCAAACATCTTTTATAAAAGGAATAACTTTAAACCTATTGGAATTACTGTATGCAGTCAGTATTTTCAGCTTTTTAACCAAGTTTTCCCAAACAGAGGGGAAAACAGGCCATGGTTGTCACATTCAACAAATAAAAACTTAGAATTCTCAATGAAGTTGGAATTTTAGATAATCAATAATTTTAGTGTATGTCCAAAACAAAGCATGAGCTACAATTTAAAAATTGTTTTTGAGGAGGGCAAAATCTTCCGGTTGATCTGTGCTTTATTTAAAACAAGTCCTCATTATCCTTTCTTTCTCTGGATGCTCTTAATTAGTGTTCTGCCTCACTACAAGAGGGCCTTGTGCTAAGAGTCCAAGTCGTAGACTCTAGCAACAACTGTGCTGTCTGTCTTGGATTGAATAGAGGTCCTTTCCATCACTAAGGCTCAGTTTCTCCATCAGCTAAAAGCATAATAAGGCTGAGTATGGTAGTGTACATCTGCAACGCCAGGTCAGAGGCTGAAGCAGAAGGATCAAGAGTGTAAGCCCAGTTTGGGCGATTTAGCGAGACCTTGTCACAAAATAAGATTTTCAAAAAGGGCTAGAGGTGTAACTCAATGATAAAGTGATTGCTAAGCATATGTGAGGCCCTGGATACAAATCCTAGTGTGGTAAAATAAAAAAAAAAAGTGTGTGTGTGTTGGGGGGGTATGTATGTGTGATAAGTGTGTCATCTATTTACTTAAATCATGGTGATGCTCAAACATGACACAGGAAATGAAAACAATTCTGCAATAGTCATATTATCACAATAATGTTTATATTTGTACACCTTCCAATGGTTTCTCCCTTATTCTCTGCTGTGAATTCCACCACTGCAGATCAGCAGGTGGTGTGTGGGCACCCCCTCCCTTCCCTAAAAGAGAACGAATGGTCTCCTTCTAGAACCATTGTCAGTGATTTGCACTTCACTATACAGGAGTGAAGAATCAACATTTGAAATATTGGCTAGATAAGTGACTCCCTGAGTTGATGACTAGGACTCTTTGCTTTTAGACCTCTACTGCAAAATACAAAAAAATTTGACCATCAACACTTTAGTATATCTCTTCTTCTGAAAGTGAATTAGTGTTTGTGGTACCAGCAGGCAAAAAATAAATCACTCTTTAAATTCATAGAAAAATTTTATCACAAAGAGAAAAAGGAGAGAATTAAAGAGAATCCTGAAATTCTGAGTACTGAGATCACAGTCTTTCATTAACACAGTGCAACCAATTCTGGAGAAAATTCTCAAATAAGAACTGGAATATTTCCCTGGGGGCCAGGGAGATGGCTCAGTGGAATAAGCACTTACCTGGCAAGCGCAAGGGTCTGAGTTCAATCCCCAGTTACGCAAAAAAGAAAAAAAGGGGGAAAAAAAAAAGACCTGGAATAATTACCCATACTTGCTAAGTAACTGCTCAGTATGCTTGCTACTAAAATGAAAATCTGTCATTTCTATTTCGACTCTAAGGGCCCATAATTAAGTAAGCTTGACAACTGCTTTAAATCCACACACCTAAAGAGAAAAATTATGAATTTATCTAATAAATAAAGACTGTGGTTTGTACTTTAAATTCTGTCTCTAAGAGATTTCTTACCAGAAGGTAAAAGATTTTCCTGCATTTATTTAAAGCAAGAAGCTCTTGTCAGAGATTACAAAAAGTACCCCTTTGTAATAATACTTTTAATAAATTGTTATTGCTTGTGTAGCATTTCAGGATATGTCCATAAGTGTACCTACTCTAAGTGTATCAGTGTAGTGTTGTTTCAATTGGACATTTCAGTAGTTACTTTCAAATATTATATCAAGGCATTTAATTTCTAGTTTGGATGAAGTGCTCATTCATCTTCTGCCTTTTGTGAAGCTCTTGTTCTCTATTGGCAATATGTATAGTCTATACTCCTACCTGTAGGTTGTACAAAGGGACTGCCAAGGACAGCAGTGTCCAAATATTTGTATTACCTAGAAAAGCTAACTCTCCTTGTTTTAACTGGGACTCTGAATTTTAATTAAAAGTTTCCTTTTTAATCTTCTAATGTTTAATTTAGAATGTAGCCTCAAGGCACTGGTATTTTTTAATAGTGGCTCTATAATAACCAGCGATTGCTTTTGTTTCCCAGTGTTCATGCCAGAGAAAAGAAGTACAGCTGCAAGGATGGAAAGCGAGTCTGTGGGGAAAACAGGCTTGTACATGTCTGTTCTCCCAGTGAGGCAGAGAACTCTTAGCTGAGGGAAATCCAGAAGGATGAGGACCCATCTGCCAAGAGGATTCCCTGTGAAAACACATCCACCCATGTGCCCAACAGATTTCCATCATGTAAGAACTCCAAATGGCTTTCCATAAGCTCCAAGTTCTTAAACATTGACCTGCAAATGAGCTTATAAGGGTAATCTGAGTGTGGTACTATTTAGAGATATTTCATTCTTAGAATGTCTTCATTACTTGTTTGTTTCAGGTTTGTAGGTTCTGAGACTGATGACTCTGTATTAGAGGTATAACAGGGCTACCCTTCAGGGCTAAGCAGAGAACAGTTGCCAGTAAAGGATTTCATTATATCCTTAGAAGTAAATCATTATTTGCTACTCTCAATTTGTCATACTCCCCCTTATTCACTATCTCCTAATCTTGTAACAAATAAATGAATGTTGCCAAACACTTTCATATCATTTCTTTAACCTATTGTGTCTCATTTAGAATTGGGGAACATAAGTCTCAAAGAGATAGGGGGACATTCCCAGAATCACACAATAGTGCTGAAAACATGCCTTCCAGCCAGATATTTGACATCTGCACCAGTTCTAACTTCAAATGGAAGTTGTGTCCTTATTTCCTCCCCTGTGAATGTGGAAGTGGGTCACAAAACTGTTTGGGAATGAAAAATCACTATAACATCTTGATGCCGACTTTACAGTTCATTCCTTTTGAAATTCAAATCACTATACCCCCCCATGAACCATCATTTACAATAATTATTCACTGACCACTATGTATTATAACTTACTCTGGGGTACGGATTATGGAAAGTACTGGGATCTATTGGTAGTTGGCCATAACATAAAACAGGCATAACTTCTAGACTTATAGACTGTAGACTGTGAAGGAAGATAGTTATATGAGTATTTCTAACACTACACAATGTCACTGATGTTATAAGGGAAGCATGAGGTACTGCTGAGGGGTTGTTGAAGGGCCGCATACTATCATCAACTCAAGTAACACCTATAAGGCATTTGTTGCATGCCAGGCATGGTATCATTAGAATGTTTCTTTTTGTGTGTGTGTGGAACTGGGGATTGAACTCAGGACTTTGTGCTTGCCAGGGAAGTGCTTATTCTACTGAGTCATCACCCTGGCCCCCAAAATGTGTCATTTTAATGAATACCTGCCCAGGCTTATGCAGTACTGGGTAGGAAAAAAATGAAACAGTGAGACAAGTTAATCCATCTATGAGTTTCAAAGAAAGCTAAAGCCCAATTCAAGCAAGCTCTGTGATTTAAGTCCATATTTTCACCTACATCAATTAGAACTATCTAATAGGAAAGGTTAAAACATTTTTGTGACCAAGTTAACACAATTTTGTCCAGTGGGGTAGAAAGTGGTAATTCATGATTGACTTGAAATAGAATTTATTTCAATTTCTAAACCAACTTTTTACAAAACTGAAATAAATTCCACATGAAACATAATGAAATTCTCCAGGACACAAATTTATCTTAATATCCAAACTGACCCAGTAGTTGAATCTAAGGGCTTGGCTCTTCATTCATTTCTGTTATGCTCATTCCTGTTATGCTCATGCATGCTTTTGCACTTCTGTAAATAAAATAGGAGAGTGAAAAATCACCAAGTGATATCACTGTGACCCTAAAGGACTAAGTAGATGGAACCTTCATGTTTTGTTACTTAAGAAAAATCTAACCTTCAAATATATTAAACCTTCCTTTTAGCATCCTCATCTAGTACCAAAATTATAAGAACACACTGAGTTATGCTTCCTCATTTCTTTGAAACCTTTCCTAAATCTCATTTCTCACAATTAAAAATATTCACATTTTCACATTGGGCAAGCTTCCTGCTTACACTGGTTATAATGCTTTTACATCAAATAAATCATTATTCTTTCATTGGGTAGACCATGATTTTTCTTGTGGTAACTAATTCAGAATCTGAGACATTGTGAGAAAACCAGAGTTAAAGAAGGGTGATAAAGGAGTTTAGCTACAAGAGGCACCATTTTTATTTTGTTCTGCTTTGTAGTTTAGAAAAGGAAATTGCATTGCTTTTGAAAATAAATGTGGTTAAATTGTAAACCATGCCATTTCTATTCTGGCTTGTGACTGAAACTCACTTTGTAGTATTCACAGCACAGAATCCTGACCAAAATGAGCCTCAAGCAATATATGTAGAACATTTTCCCCAAGTATATTAGCGCATCTGAAACGTTCATTGCAACTTCTTATCTTAAATCTTTATGCCTCTACTTCACGTCCTGAAAGAGTTTAAGTTTACTGATAAATTTAAGCCGATCTTTTTGGAAGGAATACAAAAAGGGGACAGGGAAGAACAAGCAGAAGTTTAATCAAAACATTGAAATTTTGGTCCCATTTCTAAAATCTGGGTGACTTTAGGCTTGTGTTTCCTCTTCTGTCACTCTTTATTGTTCATATGTGCACATTGGGATGACTGTTCCAAATCTGCTGCAATGTACTTTTAGGGACACTCTCCCGTAATGGATCTAAGCCTGGTTTGGATACATTAGAAGTTTTATTATTGGTTCATCTGGTAATAAAGTGGTTTCAAATCCATATTAGCTTGGGTTGAACTCTGAAGGTATGAACTTAGGTCAGGGTCATTGGACATTACTCAGCCTAGAAGGGGTATGGATGTTTCCAAGTGGTGACAGATAAGCCTATCTGATCAACTCAGTCATTACAGAGTAACTGTAAAGGACGGACACAAAACCAGAGTCAGATCATCATACTCTCCTAGTCAGCCACATCAGAGCTTTTTGTTTTAGATTAGTTGAAATTAGTCAGCTCAAGCCAAATTACACAATAGCACTTTCTTGGAGAAAACAATTAAAAAGTCATCAAGCAATACAACCACATCCTTGAAGAAAAATCCAATGAGCAACATTCAAAAGTCTGAGAGAAATATTTTCATTTCTGTTGCCTTTGGCAATAGCTACTACAGTGGTCCTGTAAGATAACACCATGCATGGGGGCTCTGGTGAGACAACATTTCTAGTTCAGCTCTGAGGATTTTCAAGTGAGATAAGTATGAATCTCAAGTAATTTTTTTCTACAATTGGGAGCAAATAAATAAATAAATAAATAAATAAATAAATATGGCCTGCTCAGCTCACCCTAAGGGTGGAGCTGGCATGGCATGTGTTGCTGGGGATTGAACTGTAGTCCCCTGCACCTGCCTAAGCTTGCCTAAGCAGGCACTTTAAACTGCTGAGCTATCTTGCTGGCTTATTGCAAAATTTGTTTGGATCATCACAGTAGGCAGAGACTATGTTAACAAAGCCAAGCCTTATAACAAACATATCCCAAACAAACATCGTCACTTATTTCTGAATTCTCTCATTTGAAAGCCTTTTCTCTTACCTGGGAGGCATGTGGTAAAGTTTTTCTATCCCTTAGTTTCCTGTTCTCATTATTTTTGACACATCAGTGCTCTCAGAAGATGGAAAATTGCCTCCCACCATGGTTTGGTGATTAAGATTCTAAATATAAATAAATATGACCAATACCATCCTGAGCTTTCTAGAAATAGCCTAAGAGAATAGATTTGGCTGAGGGAATCTCAGTTCCTCCTCAAACTGTCCTCATCCATTCTTGACCTCATTTCTGGTGTAACTATTTTGAAGATTCACTATTTTGAGTTGCAGGTATAAAAATTTCAACATGAAGCCAATTCATCAGTAATTAAAAAAGTAGAATCACAATTTTTTGTAATGGAGATTTACGAGGGACAAAAAGGTGGTGGCCAAGCAACATGCCCTCCTTCAAAACTCATTTCAGTGAATTAGCTGAATTTGCTCCCTCTGATATTGCCAAAGAAGAGATTTTCAGCTTCTTTGCCTCAGTTCCTTACTTGGTCAATTGATTATAGAATCATATCTTTGACCCTAAAACTCACACAGGCACTAGATTGATGATATTGTTGGAAGTCCAACAGCTGCTGCTAACATGTTTAAGGTAGTTTCTTCAGAAAGTATCTGAAAGCTAAAGAAAGTAGTGAGCTCCTGTGCAGATTCTCAGCAAATCTAGGTTAACATAGAACAAAGGAGGATGCCACACATTTCAGAGGATGCTCAAATTTGGGCTGATGTCCTGTAGTCAATAGCAAACAGCATGTAGACTCTAAAATATCTGCCATGCTGAGACAGAGCCCTTAAAGATGAACAGGTGGCATTTTCTGAGTATCTAGCATCCAAGACAATATGCAAGAAGGAAGCTCAGAGAAAGCATTTCTATTCACTAGTGAAAGGTGAAAAATGTAAGATAAACCATCCTGGAATGATCTTCAATCTCTGCATTTATGTTTTTGTTTGTTTCTTTTATATTTAATGTATTGTTTTAAATTTATGTGCACCCCATTTTCCAGTATTGTACATTATGAAAATGGTTCTGAATCACATCTTCCAGTTCTGTGCAGTTTACAGAAAGTGTTCTAAGGGATGCCCAATAAATCAATCCACTCAACCCAAAAGCGATTTGCCTACTGATATCAAGCCTCAAGAGAACAATAAAGAAAGCATCACCCAAGTGAAGCATATCATGTTAACACAACCCACATCATTCAAAGTGTTTGAACTTTCTTTACACATAATTTTAATGGAAAAATTGTACAGTTTACAGAACACCAACATGCTCCTACATAATACCACCATGCATCAGTATAATTACTTCTTAGAATATAATTCTTCTGAGATAGAGAACAGAATAACAACATATATACCTATTGTTATAAATGCAGGATGATTTTTTCAGTCCATAAATATGTTCACTGAGAATATTTTTCAATTTTTAAAGTCAGAGCTCCACTGACAAATATTCTGGCCCACCCACCTATATATGTTAAGATAAATTCTCTCTGGATCTCCTGCTCTACAGTAGCAAGCTTCCACTGTGGCCCTAGTGTTTCTTCTATCTTGAAATTCCTGCTCTATAAGCTTTCCTCCTACATCTTACCACCATCAGTCTAGATGATCAGTAAGATACAAAATAATATGATAACATGTTGCTGCTGGAAAAACCTAGTGATTTCATCCTCATGCTCTTTATCCTGCACACTGTGGAGAGCCTACCATGTTGGGAAGACACTCAGACTTCCTCACAGAAATGCCTCTCTGTGAAGAGTAACTGAGAGTAAGAATCAGGAATTAAAGAGTCCTGCTAATGACCACATGGGCAATCCTGGAAGCAGGGACATGTGCCTAACCTAGTCTTGGTTGACCACAGTCTTGTCTAATATCTCAGGCTTAACCTCATGCAGGACCTTGATTCATAATTATCTAGTTGAGTAGCTCTCAAAGGCTGACTCTTAAAAACCAAAAGATAAGAATAGACATTGCTTTGGGCCCTCAAACTTTAGAGAAATTTTTATTAAGCAGTTGATAAATTAATAGACATTTCCTGGTATCAAATGATTTAAAGTGGCTAGTCTATCATGTACGTCTCTAAACCAATCTACTCTGAAGTTAATTCTTATATCTCCTTAAAGTATAAATTTAGATATTTCTTTTTTAAATATTTTATTTATTTATTTATTTATTTATTTATTTATTTGGTACAGCTTCTTGCTATGCAGCTTGGACTCATAGTGATCCTCCTGTCTCAGCCTCCCCAGTGCCAGGATTAAAGCAATGCACCACCACACCCGGTTTTGGTGCCCAGTACTTCATGCCCAAGGTTCTTGGGTTGGCCTGGTATGTGGTCCCGGGATCAAACTCATGTCCTTGTGCTCACAAGGCAGGCACTTAGACTGTTGAGCTGTCTCCCCAGCCCCTAGAAGTTTCTTAATCAACTCAGTAACATATATGATCTTATTCCAGGGATACATGGTTAAAAAGACTTCACAATCCCATTGGCTATGGAGATAGACTCACAAGGCTCTTCTTTTAAACTTGAGTCACACACACAAACATATACAACTGCAATTCATTGACCTGTTGATATACATTTTATCAAGATGTTAAGTTGAGATTAAGATCAAAATAAAAGATTGGAAATTTATCAGTTTGAAATGAAATCATTTAAAGAAATTGCTCAGGGCTGGGGAGATGGCTCAGTAGAATAAGCACTTCCTTGGCAAGCGCAAGGGCCTGAGTTCAATCCCCGGTTCTGAAAAAAAAAAGGAAGAAATTTCTCAATGCTTTAACTATGTTATGTAGAAAAATCTCTGTATCACTTCTCTACAGTTTGTTAGCTCCTAAAATTGTGTTGGAACCATTTTTTAATGCAGGTTTTCTCTTTATTTAAGAGATAAGCACCGAGTCTGATTCATTCATTGTCCTGTCTCCCTAGTAAAGTCTCAACACAGCTGAGTAAACTGACACTTAGAAAACATTGTGGTTTACCTTTTCCAACTCAGGCCTGGCAGAATGGCCCCAGCACAGTGGCCAAAAATCTGCTCTTACATTTTGCAACATTCTATAAGCATGCGGACAATGCCAGCGTTAGTGCCAGCAGAAGAAGGGCCGTCCTGCCATCAATGAGGTGGTGACCCGAGAACACACAATCAACATTCACAAGCGCATCCATGGAGTGGGCTTCAAGAAGCGCGCCCCTCGGGCACTAAAGGAGATGCGGAAGTTTGCCATGAAGGAAATGGGGACTCCAGACGCGTGCATCGACACCAGGCTCAACGAAGCTGTCTGGGCCAAAGGAATAAGGAATGTCCCATACCGTATCTGAGTACAATTGTCCAGGAAATAGAATGAGGATGAAGACTCACCAAACAAGCTGTATACCTTGGTAACCTACGTCCCTGTTACCATGTTCAAAAATCTCCAGATGGTTAAAGTGCATGAGAACTAGCTCTGAAATGAAGTTACAGAACTGAAAAAAAAGAGAGAAAGAAAAGAAAAGAAAAGAAAAAAGATTGTGGTTTAAAAATCTGCTCCTACATTTTGCAACATTCTATAAGCATGCGGACAATGCCAGCTTTAACTGGCTGGAGATATCCCACGTGGGAAGCTTAGCCCTGGGGCCTCTAATTTTAATCCCCCAAAGTGTATGTCAGCCTGAAAATCTCCAAAGCCAAATTAAATTTACATCTCTGCATTCAAAGCAACTTTTAACCAGTGTTCAGTGATTTGAGAAATTACTCAGTGAAATATTTTGGATGATTTTATACTGTTTACTAAAAAGAAAATTGAGTATATTTTAATCATCATTGCTAAGCTTCCTGTAGTTTTGTGAAACAATTCTTTAATTGAAATAAATGGCAGTGTAATCAATAAGAAGATAGGGCAAAATAAAATATCACCGTGCTTCTTTCACTTGTTAGCTAAAATTTATTGGCTTAAGTAAGCCATTCCACAATGCATAAATACTTCAAAATAGCAAATACTGTACCACAAACACAATTTTATTTGCCAATTTTTGAAGTTGTAAAATAATGCCAGTAACCGTAAGTTATGCAATTTGTGCTTCACATTTATTTATTCACATTTTTTTTTTTTTTTTTTTTTTTTGGCCAAATGAGCCAGTCGACAATGGAGGAAGGCAATAAATCTAAGCCAACCTGCCAGTACCTAAAACAAGAAGGGACATAGCCAGTGTGCATTAATGACCTCCATATTCAGTGTCAGAATATACTCTGTCCAAATAAAAGAGAAAAAGAACTGCTTGTTGTCTTTGTTAATCTCTAAATTCTGTAGCTCAAGGAAATGAATACCATAGGGGGTTTTTTTGTTTGTTTGTTTTGTTTTTTAATGTGTTTGGTACAGGGTCTCACTATGAATATCAGACTCATAGTGATTGCCCTGCTTTCAGCCACCCCAGAGCTGTGATTACAGGCTCGTGCCAGCACTCCCAGCCTCAGTAGCCAGCTCAGCATGTCCGGGGGGTCAGGGCTTGTACTACATGTGGTGCCAGAGAAGGAACTCTGGTCTCTGTACTTGCCTAAGCAGGTGCTTAGTCCACTGAGCTATCTCACCCACCCTTACAGGACACCACAAGGATTATCCTGCAGAGCTACAATTATTAAAAAATTAAATTATTTTTAAGTTTGATCTTAAATAGTACTATTCACAGTGTTTTTCCTAGATTTTTTTATTCATTTCACATCTACTTTATGAGTAGGGGTCACCTTAAATTTTGACTTTATATTTGAAGAGTTCACAGATTGTAGAGTTTCATTAACCCATGATCAAGGGCCATAGATTCAAACTTCTATGATGTATGTATTAAGGATGAAGTTCTAACCAAAAGGCCTCATTTTTAGTGGTGAAACTCCAATTCTAAAATATGCTCTGATGTCTTGTGGACATGAAGTGAGATTTGTAACACTGTGTGACAAAATTGCCTACAATTTTAACAGAAATGCTCTTTATCTAGTACACTATTCACTGCACTATCCAGTACAGTTGTGACTAATCACAAGTGGTTTTGAAGCCATTGAAATGTATTGAATGTAGGTAAAAAAAATCTAAAATTTTAATTTCATTTTGATTGAAGTCATATGTTGTGTTGTTTAGCAACAGGGATATGTTCTAGGAAATGCAACCACAAACAACTATGTTGTAAAACCATTGATAAGTATATGTACACAACTCTAGATGGTATAACCTACTGCCTATTTAGGCTAGATATTATAAGTATCATTGTATGTGTTGTGCATCACTGACCAAAGCAACATTTTTACATGGGACAACACTCTTAATTTTGTGGAGTCTCACAAATCAGTATATTCAGTCTTGTAAAATAGAAGAGTTTCCAAACTGAAAATGCTGTTTGGGACACTCAACAATCTCTTGTCTTAAGCCTATAAATGGCGGTAAAGTTCTAGCCAAAAGGTTAGAACAATATTATACATATATATGTATAATATTGCTATAATATAATATATTTTACTATATTATATGTAAACCAAGAAATCAATTTGACTAGTTCTCTGCAGTCATGGCTTTCCCGTGCCTTTCAAATGTTCTATAAGTGGATAATTTCTCTTAGAGTGTGCAAGAATCTGAAAGTTATAGAGATCTGAACTCATGCTGAGCCATGAACGCATAGTTTGATGGTGCTGAAACTGGCTATTATTTAAACTACCTGCCATCTAGAGTTATGACTTAGTTTCCCTCACTTTGCTAGTTATAATATACCTGCTCAAACTGGGTATAAGTCTTGCATTGTAGGAAAAGTATTCTTAGCTTTGCTGTGAAAAGTCTCCTTTCTTCAACCACTAAGAAATCCTGACACTTTCTCTTTACTTTTATATTTTGGTTGTTTAAAGGGGCATTAGTGACTACATGTTAAAAACGTCAGCAAATGATACCTGTGGACTAAGCAACTGCACTGAAGAAAGCAACGTGTAATAGTAGGGTCATGCTCGGAGTACCTGTCATTCTGGTCTTGTAAATATGTACCGCTTGTCATATCATATCAATTACTGCCATATTGTCTCTCAAGTAAATATTTGTTTGAAAAAAAAGTAATAAATGAAAACAAAAGAAAAGAAAAAAATCATAGGACTGTCCTTCTACAATACCGTATATGGTTAGATTTATATATTTCTCTGTAAAAATATGTAATTGTTTATTCTACTTTTTAAATTTTTTATTCTTCATATTCTATAGGGACTTAAAGTTCAACATATCAATACTTGATGGAAAATATCTGTTCTATGTTATGTCTAAGATGTTTGATATTCAGATAGCGAGGTTAAGCTCAACTGCCTATGTTGTAGGGTAATAATAATAATAAGCTTCTCTTCTGGAGGGTAACAACTTAAGTTTATAGCCCAAAAATTAGAGAAAAAGAGGGCAACAAGGACAGCCAGCATTTTGGCCCTAGTCATTCAAAGTCAGTGAAGACTCAGGACATAGGAGAACCTGTACTGTAACATCGTGTAACTCAGTTGTGTCTCAAATTTTCTGATCAAGG
>NW_004524869.1:1960743-1970094 GCF_000260255.1 Octodon degus | reverse complement strand
TATGGACTACTGGACTATGTTGGAATATTTTGCTGAATTCACGCACCTACAATATTTAAATGACAATGGAATACCCATCTCTGTCAAAACTAAACAAAAAAGGGAACACAATTTTCATAATCAAAGAAGTGTTTCAACTTCTGTTAATGTAATGATTTAATTAGGGAATAGAGATGATTGAGGTTCTTGGTTTTATCCAATGATAAGCAATATCATTTAGCTGAATAATTAGAATCAGAAGACCAATTAAACTGATCTATTTAAGATTTGACATTCCTAGGATAGCATCCCTTTAACAATGGGCCACATTAGACAATCTGTCCCTTAAAAAGTGGATATATTATTTAAACATCCTGTACTATTCTCATTGTGGATATCTGAACATTTCAAATTGGAAGGCCCACATACTTTGAACTATGCTGCCAAGCCATAGTCACAGGAGAACTCGTTCAAGGAGTTGCCTCAAGTCTGTAGGGCTTTCTTTTCATGGCACTGTGAAAAAACACTGCAATATTCAGATTTGGATGCTGGACACCCTAATCTAAGGAATGCATTGAGGGAGCTTACTCATTCATTAGAAATATTTATGTAGTGTTGAGTAGAGGTTATAGCTGATTTTGCCACACTAAATAGTGTCTAAATAACAGAAGTGAACAACATTAAAGAGGTTTGCACAGGATTGGTAGATGAAAGTAAGGGTTTTTCAATGTAGGAAACTGGTTTCCAAACTGTTTGTGCTGATTATTTCTAAGTTCCACAGCTGCCTTACACATCAGGGACAGAATATGTGACTGAAGTTTCTGCTTTTGAAATGGGAGTTAAGTAATATAAAGAAGACAGTCGTGTTGTGGTGGTCTCCGTTCAGTCTGCAGTTTGTTTCAGTGTAAATATATATCAAAAGGCCTCTGATCCACTACTGCTGCTTTTGCTTCTTTCTTTATCAGAAGCCCCAATTATTATAAGCTGAGATGATCAGTAGAGGGGCAGAGTAGTACCCAAAGGTGTCCATGTGCGCTAAAGGAAGGAGCAAGAGAGGAAAGGATGGAGAGACGGCAGTAAGAAGGGAGGCAAGTAGGGAAGGAAGGGATGAAGGAAATAGGGGAGTAAGAAAGAGAGGATAGAAGGAAGGAAGGAAGGAAGGAAGGAAGGAAGGAAGGAAGGAGCAAGGGAGGCAGGGAAGAAGGGAGGGAGAGCAGGAAGGACTAAAGGACTACAGTGGTCCTTTGGGTATCAAGCCAACTCATTACATCTAGAAATAAGAGCTGTTTTAAGAGTCTGCCCCTTAGCAAGACTGCCACAAGGCCATTGCTACCTCTGATACTGCTGCAGAGTCAATCCAGGCTAGAGTGGAAAAATTCTAACAGTGCCATGGCAACAGCAAACTGCTTCAGGAAGGGAAGGAAGACACTCAACCCAACAGGCCTGGTGTGGGCTGGGTGAGTGGATACCTGACACCTGCAATGAGGCCCCAGGGACATGACTCTGGCTCCAGCCCCCAGAGTCCCCTTTTCTCTGAGGACACTCTCCATTAGGGAAGAGAGCAAAATCAGCCATAATTATACCAAGTGCATACACAGATCTCAGGGTAAGAGTGCAGGCAAGTGCGCTCACTTACTTCATGATGAACAGCTCTCGCTCCTGTGCTGCTATGTAACAGCTCACCTTAGGATGTCAGACAGGAAGCATCAGGCAGTGCTACTCTGACACTGACAGGACAATCATTCAGGAATGTTCTGCTGGAGAACTGTCCTTCCCTGCCTCACAAAGTATTAACACCCTCATTCAATCTAGCTACTGAGCAGCATTTTCTTTAACACAAAGATTTTGTGTATCTTCTTTCAGCTATTCTCTCATGAAGCTTGAGCCACCTCTATATTCTATCCTGGTTTTACCATCCACCTCCTTTTGCCAAGTTCATAGTGGTGACAGTAATATATAAACATCACTGAATGTACCAGAATAAAAGAATTGGATGGTGCTCTGTGAAAGAGTTTAACCCAGAGGGGCCAAAGGAGGAAAGACAAAAGTGAAGAGCAGAGATCTACAAATTTCGTTTTCATCTACTACACTGTCACTTCATAGTCAATTAGATTTTTCTACATCAAATTAAAAATAGGCATTAATTTCAGTTTCCTCTACCTCACCCATTCAAACTCCAGGAGTTATAAGGAACCACTGTTATTATATGTATTTTGCTTGGAGTAATGTATATTAGAACATTGCATATTTATAAGATATGTCTTGCTTTGTCTTTAATATATGTATGAGAGCAGTGATAAGCCTATTATTACTGAAAGGTATCATCTGTGTTGTATCAGTAATAAACCTTATAGAATACAAATACATCAGAGAGAGGTTGCTAGCTGTCCTTCGATAAACATTCTTCCCTTCTCCATCAGAGTAATAGAAATCTCAACTTTTCACCAGCCGCAAAGCCACTTAAAATAGAGGCCTGTTAGTGAATCTTTCTATGCAGCTAGAAGCACTCATATTACTAAATCCAGGCTAAAGGAATGTGCACAGAAGTTATAGAAGCAAATTCCAAGCTCAAAATTTGAAAGACAAAGCTTGACTTTCTTGCCTGTGTCTCTACTCTGTTTTTGAAAATGATTATAGTAATAAACTATGTGAGGCCTAGTAGGAAAAATCAATACCCTATGGATAATACAGCGAAAAGAATGTTTCCAATAACCTCATGGAGTATACCCACTATACAGCCCCTGAACTACCTATCTATGAATAGTATACAGGAAATAAATAAAATTATAACTTTTTAAAGCCATGTTACTTTGGTTTAAATGCATTCAGACTGCTGAATCTCAAAAAGAATTATATTTGACTTCTGCATTATACCAACATGGCCAAAGAACTTGGGGCTATGTGAAAAATCAGAGATTGCTTCAGGGTACTAGAAACCTGACCCAAGTAGTCAAGATTCTGTAAGAGCTGAGCTTCTGATATGAGACAAGGGGGATACTGGTCCCAAAAAGGGGAAATCAAATGAGGCTAGTCAAGTCTGACAAATGTGCATGATGTGTGAAGCCATGGGGAGAAGGCACATCTGTTCTCAGACTATGGGAGGAAGAGACATGTAGTCACTGAGGCATGCCTAGGCAAGACGCTGAGCAGAAGAATTCTGCAATATGTGAAGACCATGTCTCCTAGTATGCAATGTGGAGAATGATTTCTAGCTAAAACGTTCTGATAATTTTCAGACCAAAGTAATCCTGCCTTGTGGACCTCGCTGCTGCATGCTAGTGTTCTCTAGCCTACAAATTAAAAAAAAAAAAAATCACCTCCATTTGAACAGGAAAATCATGTTCAGTGGATGGGTAAGTTGCCTCTTTGTAGTAAATGGGGAGTCTCTTTGTAGTAAACTTTGGGTGAGAGAAATCTAGACAATTGTGATTTTTATGAAATCATTAAAAGAGAAAAACTTGAGCTCGAAGTTAAAGGAAACAACCTACTATAGTAGCAATCAGCCGCATGTGTCTACTAAGTACGTGTGTGTGGCTAATCAAAATGAAAACTGATACAAAATGAATTCTGAGAGCTTAAAATGATAAAGTGAACAAATTAAAGTTGTAGTAAACAATGAAAACTTTAGATTAAATAAAAGATATTATTCAGGGCCAGGGAGATGACTTAGTGCAATAAGCGCTTCCCTGCCAAGTGCAAGGGCCTGAGTTCAATCCCCTGTTCTGCAAATAAATAAATAAATAAATAAATAAATAAAATGTTATTCAGATTAGCTTTTGTTTGTTTTATTTTACTAGACAAATGTAAAATGACACACATAGCTTACATTGCATTTTTATGGAACACCACTGGTCTAAACACACTGCTACATAAATCTGGTCCTTCAGAAAAGTAACATGATCAGTTTGACTCTAGGCACTTCCTGTTCTGGCTGGATGAATCCCTATCTTTCCAGTTAATACAAATACTTAGCCCTGACCATGAGATTCTGTGTGCCCCTCCAGGATGTGTAGATAATTGCTAACCAAATTCTTGTTCTTTTGAAATTGTCAAGAAACTGCCCAAGCCATTAAAACATTGAAAAATCTACTTAGACTGGAAAGAATGGAGATTTTTTTATACTGGCTTTTCTCATTGACCCAGTGAATGTTCACTGCAATTTGTTCTACACTTGTACCTTTTATTAGCACGGAGAAAATGTACACTTATACCTGATGCAATAGGAAAAGGACAATAGAGAAAATTTAAGTTGTTAGTCTTTTTAAAGTAGGAAATTATCTTTCTCCTGCTGGCTCCATTGTGAATACACAAACTGGACATTCAAAAAATGGTTTGATGGGCCTGGGGAGATGGCTCAGTAGAATAAGAGTTTACCTGGTAAGCACAAGGGTCTGAGTTCAATCCCTGGTTCTGAAAAAAAAAAAAATGGTTTGAGTTTCTAGTCACAGTTCATCTTCACTCTGGTAAGCAACTGAACTTTTAGGAGAGTGAAAAGAAGTTTAAAAAAAAGGAGCCCACGTGTACAGCTTTACCAGATTGTATGTACATGACATGGTTAAGTTTTATAGATTTGTATATTACAAAAACCAGGAAAAATTACTACTTCGCTGCGTAATCAGCATGAAATTTAAAGAGCTTTCTCTTCCCTTTGTGTCACCTCTAAACAGCCTTTTGGCTTGTGAAGAAGCCTCTGCCATTCCAGTCTCTAGTGGCTTCTCATTTCCCAGATGAACACCCCGTATTCCCAAAGAAACACGCTTCCTTTTGGCTAAACGGTACGCTAGCCAATGAATTAATTGTATAATAAAGCTGCACACAAGCCTTGGTTCTCTCATGTTTTTTTCTTTTTTCCGAACCTCTTTAAAATTTCCACATAAATCTTATTCTTTTAACTTCTTTTGGGTTTTATATTTTTAGAAGGACAAGAAGAAAAACAGCTTGGGTTAAATTAAAACCATGAGGTCTAATGGGGAGAGTAGAAACGGAGGACAGGCGTGCCTGACCCTGGAGCAGAACCATCATCCCTACACCGACTACCACATACAAATAAAAAATGTTGAGGGAAGAAGCAAGTCGGTGGAGATGCCTTGCTGCCCAGTAGCCCACGCAGGTCCAGCCTCTGCGTTCTCTCATGTCCTCTGATGTCAGGCGGCGAGATTTGGGATAACTCAGGATTCTGCTCGCCCTTGTTTCCTCTGCTCAGATGTGCTCTTCTGCCCGCCTCCCCAATGTCCGATTCTGACTAGTGCCGCTGGGGTCAAGCGGACCAGGTCTCCACCCTGTTTTAGTTCACAGATCCCTTTCATTTTTCACACAAGCCTGTGAACCACAGTAGGAACACTTTAATTGTCCTTTTTTGTAATGAAGGTTATTAAACACAATGGAATGAAAATGTCCCACTTTTAAAAAATAGACAATGGATCATTTTATAGCGTATAAGAACATTAAAATAACATTTTCATAGATAGAGACTCATACAATTTAGTGTGATTAACTAGTTAAGAAAAATTGATAATGTTTTGACAAATTCACTTCTAAGGCTTTTCATATCTTTGATTTTTAATACCTAATATAAATTTAAGTTAGTGGTTGGATTGTATTGAGATTAAGAAAAATGCTACTATAGCCTTGAATTATTTTATTGTTTTACAAGAAAACAATTGACTTATTTTTATAACATCTATGATTTACTTTAGATGACTAGATCAGATAAAATACAAAATTTTAATCATTTCTATGCAAATTACCCATTAAAGACATAATATTTACTATTCACTCTTGAATGAAAATTTAAATCAGATTTTTTTTTACCATAGTTTTCTCTTTAACAAAAGCTTTTGAAATATTAGGAAAGATTTTGTATCTATTCACTAACATTATTTTAAAGTGAAGTTAGAGAATTGTGATAATTCTATATTACTCATTACTTTTTAAGATTTTTATTTATCTATTTATTTCATACAAGGTATGCAGTTTGGACTCATAGTATCCTCTTTCTCTTTTTTTATGTATTTAGTACTGGATCTACAGGGTCTCACTTGACAGATTGGACTCTTAGTGGTCCTCCTGTTTTCAGCCTCCCAAGCGCTGGAATTACAGGCGCGTGCCACCACGACCAGTCTTAGTCACTTTCTCAGTGCGCCCCCGGGGGCGGGGCCAGCACAGCAGGTCGGGGATGGAACTCCGGTCCTTGCGCCTACCTAAGCTGGCAAGCACGTTAGTCTGCTGAGCCTACCCAGTTTCAATTCATAGTGATCCTCCTGCCTCAGCCTCCCCAGCTCTGGGATTAAAAGTGTGCACACACCACATCCTGTTTTGGGGCTGGCACAGTGCACCTAGAGTTCCAAGGTTGGCATGACAGGGGTACAAGGGATCGAATTTTGATCCTGGCACTTGCCAGGCAGGTTCTTAGACTGCTGAGCTATCTCCCCAGCCTCTGCTCATTACATTTTATTTCAATTTAATAAACTTCATTTTTCTGAGTTTCATTAATTGTCCATTATATTCATAAATTAAATAATATATTATTGGGGCCAGCTGAATAGCTCAGCAAATTAAAGCACCTGCTGAGGCAGAGTGCAGTGGCTGGCCGAGGTTTGATGTCTGGTTTGCTGTGTAAGACCCAACCCAGAGGCACATTGAGACAATTGAGACTGGGCATGGTGGCACGTGCCTGTAATCCCAGCTCTTGGGAGGCTGAAAGCAGGTGGATCATTATGAGTGCAATCTACATAGTGAGACCCTGTAGACCGTAACTAAAAAAATACAAAATTATATTACATTATTAAGAACACAATAAATAATTTGAAGGTCTTAATTGTAAACTTTTGTTGTCAGTAATGCATTAGATTACTTGCTGAGTGACCTTCCTGACTAAACAACTAAAATGCTATGGAACAATTAAAAACATTATTTTAAATGAATTCCTGAACTATTACACTAAAGAAAGTTTAAGCCAGACCTTTGCTGGAAAGTGAATAAGGTGGAGAGAGCTTTGTCCTGGAAGTTCCTTCTGAACCATGGCGACACTAGGCTTCCACATAAACTTGGTTGGCCACACATGATACACAGTCTAAGACAGTCATGCTCATTAGAATCAAAAAGCGAGTTCCACATAATCCTGGAATGTTAAAGGATCACACCTAAAGTGTGCAGTTAACAGAAAACAAACATTGATGTACAAAAGGGAACAACAAGAGAGCACATTTATCTCAGTCTGGTACTAAGAGAAGAAAAAGGTCCCATAATAATTCATTTTTCTAAGATGGTCTTCATAGGTATGTTGTTCTGAATTTATGTTTTAGAATTCACAAGACTCAAGTGGGTGATTCAAGTTAAGTATTTCTGGCTTTAGTTATGGATAAACAATGGTGTTCACTGAGTATTATGAAAACTTTCTCACATATGCCAGCATTCTTTTAATTGGGCAGTATTATGTGGCTAATTCTGACCAAGTGGCTCTGAATGTAAAAGCATGTCACATGAGTTATTTCTGAGGACAATGGCAAAGCCGATGAAGCAAGACTAAAGAAGACATATGTTCCACATAGAGGAGCTAAAAGATTCTGGAAACTCAGCATCTTCTATGGAAATCACATGCTTCAAAGGGTTGCCTGAATTTACAATAGACTTTGCATGAACAAGTAATGAATCTGTCAAGCCACTGAAATTTGGGACATATCATCATAAGCAGACAATCAAGTACATTGTCAGGGTGATTGACAGAAGTTGATACAACTAATCTCAGAAAGAATTCAACTTGCAATGACCACAGATAAAAATCTAGGAACATAGACAATTCAAAAACCAAAATTCATGAACTACAAAAAAATTACAATGAATGAAATGCAAATGCAACACCTATTGATATCATAAACATCCAATACTCAACATGAAATAACATATCAGTAAGTCCTCTGTTATCTACAATATGTTGCAGGATAATTCCTCTACTATCTGAAACTACAGAGAGTAATGGACCCTGAGTAACTATGTTTATGACAAGGTTAATATAACACAATAACAAATGAACAATAGTGACTAATAATAAAGTAATACTTTTTTTCTTTCTTTCTTTTTTTTTTTTTTTTTTTTTTTTTTTTGCTGGCTCAATCCACCCTGAGAGCAGGGCTGGCATGGCATGTGATGCTGGGATCGAATGGCAGTCCCCTGCAGTTCCCTAAGCTTGCCTGTGCTGGTGCTTTAGACAGTTGAGATATCTCACTGGCCAAAAGTAGGACAATTATAATGATATGATTTATTAAGTTATTGCAAACTTATTAATGATTTCTAGAATTTTATTTAATATACTTATCACAGTTGAACATAGGTGTATAGATATGGGAAAGGGTTAAATGTGATGTTGTCTAACTAAATCACAAAAATTTAGTTAGAAAATGTAATCACAGAATAAGAATTGTAAAATCTATGAAGAGTAAAAATCAATTAAAATAGAACTAGTGATAATAAAACACAATCAAAATTACATACTTAATGGATTTAACCAGTTATAAATAGTAAAAGAAACAAATCTGAAAACAAAGCTAAATAAAACACACAGGATATAGTCAGAAAATATGAAAGGAGTTTAAGAGACCAGTCCTAGCACAGGCCCGATGAGTGTGTGGGAGAGCTTTCAGCTACCCTGCACCAGCGGGACCTAATACTGGTTCCAGCCCAGGCACAGCATGGGTGAGACCCTCTTCCACCCTTTGGGACACCCCCCATCAATTCGTAGTACTCCCATTCACCCCACACACAGGTAGGAATTTCTGCCGCATTCTGGGAACCCCCAGATCCACTCCTAGCCCAGGCACGGTGAGTGTGTGGGAGAGCTGCCTCTCCCACCTACTCCACCTTGCCCCCTCCAGGCTCAGCTCAGGCCTGGCATACAGGCCTGGGGTGAAAACTTGCAGCTGAAATCCCTGCTAGAGTGTAGAGGATAGAAACAACTAGGTAGTCCAGGAACAGAAAATTTTGCCAGATGGGGAGCAACAGGTTCACCTTCAAGGGCAGCAGAAGGAAGGAGTTGAGCACAGCAGCCAGACCCAGCCAGGCACAGCAGGATAAATCCAAACTTTGTGGATCTGCACCTGAACTTTAGTACGTGTTAAGGTTATAACTGCAACAAAGACCTACAACAAAGGTCAGAACAGTGCTACACGAAATGAGGAGAAGGAACAAAATGCAACCTCAGAACCCAAGCCCACCCATAACAAGTACAGAGGACACTAACACAGAACAAATTGGAAATCACACAGCTGAAAGCAATGAATCAACGGCTTCTGAAATAAAGAAACAGATGCAGAAAGGTATAGAGGAACTCAGATTGGAAATAAAAAAGAAATCCCTGAATTAATAACATCTGCAGTA
>NW_004524869.1:1951462-1953523 GCF_000260255.1 Octodon degus | reverse complement strand
AATTAGTCTGCTCCTTCAGTTACTTTTCTCTCCTTGCTGACACAGAGTACCAGACACCCAAAGTTAGGGAAGGAAAGTTTAATTTAGTTCACAGTTTGTAGAGGTTTCAGTTCACAATCAGCTGACTCCAAAACAGGATGGCATGGCACAGGGGCCACAGTCCAGAGTGGCAGAAGAGAACAAAAGTAGCAAGAGCATAGGGGGAAAACATGCCCTTATTCCTTCCTTATACTGTAAGCAAGCTATCCCCACACCATTTCTGTGCCCTGCTTTTGCACAGACTCAGGGGGTTTACAGAGTAAGGACTCTGGCCCCTGCTGAGCCACTTAAACAAACTTCTAAACTTTTCAATTTATCACAATGAACAACATCTTAGACCAGTAAAGTGATGTCCTCTGCATCCCAAGATATAAAACTGCTGAGTTACTTAGTTAAGCTTCTAGACCCCTCAAGTCCAGGCAATGTATCAACCATAACAATAGAAAACCAGACACCCAGCAAGTTTACCTCTCAAAATGAATGAACAATAAATGGATTTCACAAAAGAAATAGAGGGTATCCACTGACAAGTGAAAGGAAATATTAAGAAGTACATTGGGCACAGGGAGATTTTGGAAAGTCTGTGATGGAGAGCCAGTGATGCAAACAAAACTGAACAATATGCAAATATATTGTTAAATATGTGGCTGATACCAGGCAAATATTGACACAAGGCAACCAATATGCTAAAATCCAATACATAGTAAATTTTAAAAACCCAGAATTAAAATAGCAATTGGCAAAAGCTTATAAATTGTAAAGAGAGATAATCAAATTTGGCCTTTTTATAGAGAAGGATACTCTATGAGAAAGATAAAGGAAATATGATATAAATATACACATAGTTACAAAACATAAATTTTCAATGAGCACAAGAAAGAAAATGGAAGCAATCTGAAGCAAAAGTAAAGCAAGGAAGAAAGAAGAAAAAAGATAAATAATACCAATGGCAGAGACCTAGTAAGATTGTAGAAATTCAGCCATTTCTGCACACAGCCAACAGAAATCTACTTCTCACAAAGTCATGCACTCAAGTATTCAAAGCTGAATAACACAAAGAGACAAATACAGTACTGGAGATTTCTCAGGCAGCCCATTCCACAATAGAATGAAAAATAAACCGCAGTATACAGATGCCCTGTCGCTTATGATGATGAAGTTATAGTGAAATCAACCTATCTAAATTGAACATGATTTGCTAAGCCAAGCTTCCCTTCCATCATAACCTCCCACACAGCACACTGTAGCACTGTGTGTGTATCCCCTTGTTTTCCCTCTTCACCGTGTGGCTGCCTAGGAACTGGAGCTCAAGTTTTTTCCCAGCCCACAATGTATAGCTAGTCTTGGAAAATACCAAAATTCAAAACAGCATAGTTTCTGCTGAATCAATGCTTTCTCATGATCGTAAAATTGGAGAGTCATAAATTAAGCCATGTAAGTCAGGGGCTCTGTACGGTATAAAACAGGATCCGAGAGACATTGAAAAATGAGCAGCTGATAACTATACAGTAATGTTGGAGAATCTCTTAAGCATTATGTTGACTGGAAAGAGAAAAGCAGAGACGAGGGCACAGTGATAAGTCCACTTACAGAAAGCACTAAAGCAGACAAACTAACCGTGAGGTTAGAGGTCAGGATTCTGGGAGGAAGAAGTTGTGGGAGGAAGAAGATATGACAAGAAAACCAAGGGACATTGGAGGAATAATAGGATTGTCTTTCTTTCCTGGTATCTACTACACAATTAAGTCCAGTTTTTAAAAATTCGTTAGGTGAGACATTCATGATTTATGAACATTTCTGTGTATTTATAAAATTTAAGTATGTTATTTTATAAATCCAGCAACATGTTATTCATAAAAAATACTTATAATTACAGAAAATAAATATTAAAAGTCAAAAAGTGGATAACACCTGATAATAGCTGATTGAATGAGTAAACAAAATGGACTCCAAGACTAGGAAGCATGACTAGAAATGAAAACACTCACTAAAAACTACATAAAAGTCCTAAATTTCCATCTA
>NW_004524869.1:1945038-1951362 GCF_000260255.1 Octodon degus | reverse complement strand
TCAGTATGGATTATGTAACAGCACAATTTAAAAGTTGAAAAAATTCATTGTACCCAACAATTAGAGGTTGCATGTTTTGTTTGTTTGTTTGTTTTTACAGTACTAAGGATTGAACTCAGGACCTTGCGCTCACCAGGCGGGTGCATGTGCTCCTGAGATTATATCTCAGCCCCAAGACTACATGTTTATTTAAACATACAACAAATATTTATCAATATTAGTTACATATATGATCTTGAAGCTGGTTTTGTCAAATTTTATGAACTAATCATCCCACATATTTTATTCCTAGCTTGGAGTTAGTTGAATTGAAAAATCAATTAAAAAAGTAACTAATAAGAAATAAGTTTTATTTGGAAATTTAAAATCCACACACATAATTCTATTCAAATATGTAAAATAAAGAAGTCATCATGCGGTGAAAAAATAATTAAAACAAAACAATAAAAATACCACATAAATGAACATTTAAAGATAAATTTACGTGTTTATAGTATAAATGAAGTCTCAGAATTAATGAGTTGCAAATATCTCACTAAAGTGCTTAGGGGTTATCCAAAGAGAGGTTACTCAAAGAGAAAAGCAAAGTTAAAGAACAGAAATTTATGAAATAAAAAACACAGATACAACAGAGATATCAAGAAAGCCAGTTGAATCTTTGAAAATTTCAATAATAGGTAGATTTTGTGAAGAAATAAAATATTAAAAGTTATTTGATAAGAAAAATGTCTATAGCTTTTTAATAATTGAATAAGACAGGCATGGCAGTGTCTATAAACCCAGTACTCTCAGTAGCTGAGAAGAAAAGATTATCAACTTGAGCCCAGTCTGGGATACATAATGACTTAGCAAAATCCTGTATTAAAGGATTTTAAAGAGGGGAGGGATTGGGGACTAAGCAGCTCAATGTCCATGTCATTAAAAAAAATTTTGAAGAGGTAAGAAAATACTGTCTCACATGCATAACATTACTAGGAGCACATAGTTTTATTGCCAAATCTTAACACACACTCAGAGAGAGAGAGAGAGAGAGAGAGAGAGAGAGAGAGAGAGAGAGAGAGAGACAGAGACAGAGACACAGAGAGAGAGACAGAGACAGAGACACAGAGAGAGACAGAGAGACAGAGAGACAGAGACAGAGACAGACAGACAGACAGACAGACAGACAGACAGACAGACAGAGAGACGGAGACAGAAGTCTCAAAATCATGTTATGAACTCAACCTGACTCTTCTATTTTATTCAATCAAAAGTAGCAGCACAAGAAAGAAAATCACAAGGTCAATTTTACTCAAATATAGAAGAGAAAATGTTATGCTAACTTTTGGCACACCAAAACGAGCAATAAATGTGAAATGACCATTTTGGGTATATTGCAAGAAAACAGGAAATTGATTATAAATAATTTGTTGCATTAATGAGAAAACAGAGTTATTTTTCAGCAGATGCAGAAAAAAGCATTTAATAATGGAAAACCTATTCCCAAAGAAATCTCTCAGCACCTTAGAGACTGGAGAGGTGCTCGTTATTTCCTGCGGCTCTCCAGACTGTTCTCTACTGTGGTCTCGGCTCTGGAGTGCCAGCCTCTAAGACTGCATCATTTGGGCAAACTTAGCTACATGCAGGCAAGAACTCCTAAGGTGGGAAGACAGGTCAGGGTATTTCTTCCTGCTGGGTGCCAAGCTGGCTGTATGACTGCAGCTCTCAAGCAGCCCTAGCTCCCAAATCCGGCTCTCACTGTGTATAACAATTGCTGATCTAGGGGGAGATAAGTGGCTTTCTGTTGTGTACCTACACTTTTATTCATTTCTGTAAATCTGCCCAAACTTATACAAATTTCTATGTTATATGCTATTGCGCTGTGCTATGGGTTGAATTTATTTGTATCCTTAAATTTATAATTTGAAATCCTAGCCTCTAGAATAACAGAACGTAAGAATAGAAATAAGGTACTACAAGAAGTAAATTAAAATGTGCCCACATTTAAGGTGGGTGTAAATCAATAAAACTGTGATCCTTACACAAAAGAGACTAGGACACAGCTACACCAGAAGCAAAACCTAAGCAAGAACACCACTGAGAAAGGATCGTGTGTGAGACAAGGAAAGAAGTCACAGATTAAAATCAACTCTGCCAAAACCTTGGGTTTAGGGCCAGTGAGATAGTTCAGCAGACTAAGCACCTGTTCAGGCAAGAACAGGGACCTGGATTTAATCCCCAGCACCCCATGCCACGCCGCTGAGCTGGCCACCGAAATGAGGTGTGGTGATGCGTGCCTGTAATCCCAGAGCTGGGGAGGCTGAAAACAGAAGGATCACTACAAGTCTGAGCTGCGGAGTGAGATCCTGCAACAAATACATTACAAAAATAAACAAACAAGCCAACAAAAACCTTGGTCTTGAATTTCCAGAACTGTAAGAAAATGCATGTCCCTTGTTTGCGTCATTCAGGCTGTGGCGTTCTATTAGGGCAGCACTCACAAACTGATGCAACCCACTGAGAACATCTACTAAGACGACAAAACTAAACTGAAACAATATAGTAAATATAATCATGAGTAACGAAGTGATAAAGGATTCCCTTTATTTGGGGTAAGAAGAAAGGAGTCTCCATGTCACCTTTCAACATGAGAGTGGAAGTCCTCCTCTGTCTGGAGTGTAGGGCAAGATAATAGGACAGAAAATTGAATTAAAAGTATAAAATAAGAAACAAAGACTTGAAACTATCCCTATTAATTCAAAAATTACTGTGATTTAAAGATATATTTAAAACTGTCTACATGGAAAACCCAAAATAATTTACAGATAGAATACCAGAATAAACAAGTTTATCAATTTGCTTTTTTTCAAAATAAATATACCAGAATGGATTGTATTTTTACATTCCAAAAGTAATCAATTTAAAAGGGTAAATTTAAATATTAGGCACCATGACAGCAACGAGATAGAATAACTTATATTTAGGAATAACTCTAACAAAAATCTCAAAGGTTTATTGAGAAAACAATGCTGCTAGGACAACAGAAATGAAAAGATATAAAACATCTAGACAACGGGAATTCAATATGATCAAATCAGTTTCCCCACCACTGATCGGTGGTAGTCCAATCAATGTCAATACATTGCTTCTTTAAGTAGTAATCTCACTCAAAACTCTTTGTAGATGGGATAAAACCAAAGCGTGCCCACACACTTCTCCAACCATGAAGGCTTTTAATAAAGCTATAGTCAAAACAATTGGTGTCATGACAAGGATAGGCTAGAATAGTCAGAGAGGCTAGAAAGTAACTCACATGAAAATAGAAATTAAACTTACAAGAAATTACTATGTGCATGACAGTGATTAAAGAGCATATTCAAACTGGAAATAGTGTTGGTACAGTTGAGAAAAAGCATTGCAAGTAAATTTAAGACCTAATATTGAAGAAAAAACTACATACAATTACATTAATAGAACATATCATTGACTTTTGGGTATGGAAGGAAAAGCCCAAACTAGACACTAAGGGTATGCATAAGGGCCTGAGTTTAAGCCCAAGAAAGAAAGAAAGAAAGAAAGAAAGAAAGAAAGAAAGAAAGAAAGAAAGAAAGAAAGAAAGAAGAAAGAGGAGGCTACTATTCAAAACTTTAATCAACAAGAATGCACATAAATTTTTCACACAAAGTAAAAGAGATTTTTCGCATTTTTATCAGGGAAATAAAAATCAAAACCACTATGATACAATTTCCCATTTAACTGGAGTAAACAATTAGAAATTTGGTCAATTCCAAATATAGGTAAACATATTGAGTAATGTGAACTTTCATCTAAAAACCTTAAAGATTAGAGTCATTTTAGAAAACAATCGTGTGCTGCCATATAATAGCACTCTGCTTTCAAATACATGACATAGGGAAAGATTGGTATACGCACTCCAGAAACCAGGAACTTAGGGAAATGCTTATACATACACTAGGAGTATTATGTTCATAAATTAACCAATAAACATTCATCAGCAACAGAATACATACATGAAATAATCAGCTTGTGTAGTGGAGTAGTAATGAACACAAATAAGCTACTTAGATAACACATGTAAAGAAATAATAAAATCAAAGAGAGGATATGGGGACAGTAGCGTGCATTTCCAGGCTGAGCCTCCAGTAATCCACCTCTGATTGGGCCCCACTTCCCATTGGCACATTCAACTACAGAACCTCTTCATGGATTTTGGGAGACCAGCTAGGAAGATTAAAGCCTAGCTGTTCTCTTCTGCTAACACTGGAAAGAAAGGCAACTTGGTACATGCTGACACACTGCAGAGAAAATTAATACAGCTGAGATTCTGTTGTTTACTCAGACATGTCTGTGGATGCCAGGCGAGAGACAGATAAATCTTGTTTTACTCTTGCTGATTTTCTCATGAGTGAAGATGCGCCAGCCCCTTTGAGCTCCTCTCAAACAAAGACAAGAGCCCCCTGGTCTCTCCATTTTAACTTATTTTGTGTCTCTCTGTGTTTCATTTTTGTTGCCTTTGGTCAGGTACAAGGTCACAGGTTGACTTCCTACAACAGAAAAATACACTGGTGAGTATAGCATCACACAGTCCAGTCACCTTCCAAAAGCATACGACTTTTGAGGGACATTTAATAATTCAGGTTAAAATGAGCTCAGGACTTGGACATTTCTCCAAAGACATGAAAAAACCCAACCAGTACATAGCACATAGTCTTAAAATGTTTATTTTCTGATTACCAGGAAAATGCAAATCAAAGCCATAATGAAATGTCAACTCACATCTGTATGGATGGGTGTTATTTTTTGACACTTTTTTCCTGTCTCTTGTTTTCCTTTATTACATTTTTTTTTCAAACATTTGCTTTCAAGAGAGTATAGCGAGCCCCAGCGGAGCAGCGGTGGTGCAGCGGCGGGAGGATGGCAGACGGCTTCTCACTCAACAATGCCTTGTCTGGATCTGGACACCCGAACACTCAAGGGAGGTCCGGAGCCTGGGGGAACAGCCAGGGGCAGCGGGCTACCCAGGCGCTGCCTATCCTGGTAGTGCCTACCCCGGGCAGCCTGCTCCTGGGGCTTACCTGGACAGGCACCTCCCAGGAAGGCCCAGGAGCTTATCCAGGCCCCAGCACACCTGGCTCCTACCCCAGTGCTGCGCCGGGAGCCTACCCTGGTGCCAGCCCTTACAGCGCACCCTCTGGACCGTTGATTGTGCTCTACAACCTGGCCCTGCCTGGCGGAGTCGTCCCGCACATGCTCATAACAATCATGGGCACCGTGAAGCCCAACGCCAACAGATTGGCCCTGTATTTCAAACAAGGGTATGACGCGGCCTTTCACGTCAGCTCGTGCTTCAACGAGAACAACAGGCAGGTCATCGTGTGTAACACCAAGCACAACAACGCCTGGGGTTGGGAGGAGCGGCACCGTCTTCCCCTTGGAAATAGGCAAACAGTTCAAAATCCAGATGCTGGTGGAACCTGACCACTTCAAGGTGGCAGTCAATGACGCCCACCTGCTGCAGTACAACCACCGGGTGAGGAACTTCGTAGCAATCGATAAACTGGGGATTTCTGGCAACATAAACCTTACCAGCACATCCTACACCATGATGTAATCCAGGAAGGCGGATGTTTGCATTGAAAGGATCGAATCCAAACCTTGCCCATTCACAGGCTACAGGTTCACTGCGTGTGATAAGTTTTACATTTATATATCAATATTCTTGTAAGTCAGTCACTTAATAAATGTCATGCAAAGTCACAAAAAAAGAGAGTATAACAACAATTGATATGACATTAGAAGCAATACTCATTTAGAAGACCAAAATGACAGGTATTTCAAGCATGGTTTAAGTACTACACATTGCTATCCGCAGTGTAGTTGCTTAGTTCACAGATAACTGCATATAGAGTTAGTCAGGGTGAGAATTATACACATTCAGTTCTATTTTCAAAAACCACATCTTAGGACCATTGTCTTAAGCATTGTTTTATATAAATGTATAGTTTTGTCCCTGCCATATTTCCTAAATTTTCTCCTTTCTCCCTTTTCATTGTTTAATCCTTAAATTCTCGCTTAACATTTAACTGTATTATACTTTTCAATTTTTATTTCTTCTTTTTAGTTCTTACACCAGAGAGACAATACCATATTTATACATGTGGGACTGGTTTATTTCACTCATGAGTATATCTTCACTTGGCATCCACTCAAATATAAAGGCTTCAAGTTTATCATTCTTGCCAGGTAGGCACTTATTCTACTGAGCCATCTCCCCAGCCCTTAATCTATCTATCTTTCTCTCTCTCTCTCTCTCTCTCTCTCTCT
>NW_004524869.1:1939976-1944843 GCF_000260255.1 Octodon degus | reverse complement strand
ATCTTGGTTGTTTCCAAGATTTGGCTATCACAAATGTGCTGCTATAAACATAGGTGCACATATATCACTGATATGATGTTTTCAGTTCTTTTGGGAAAATTCTCAGAAGACAGACAGCTTGATTAAATAGGATTTCCAGTCCTAGTTTATTTCTTTTTTCTTTTCTTTTCTTCTTTTTTTTTCGGAACTGGGGATTGAACTCAGGCCCTTGCCCTTGCCAGGGAAGCACTTATTCCACTGAGCCATCTCCCTGGCCCTAGTCCTAGTTTCTTGAGGACTCTCCACACTGATTTCCATAATGATTGCACCAGTCTACACTCACACCAGCAGTGGAGAAGGGTTCCTTTTTTCCCGCAGCCTCTCCAACATTTCTTGTTGGTTTATTTCTTTATGATAGTCATTCTTTCTGAACTGAGATGGTATCTCAATTCTCTTTTAATTTGCCTTACATGGATGACTAGTGATGTACGATATTTTTTTCATGTATTTATTTGCTTCTTGTATTTCTTCCTCTGAGAAGTGTGTTCATCTTGGATACCCATTTTTCTATTGGGTCTTTAAATTTTGGGAGCATAATGTTTTTAATTCTTTATAAATTCAAGTTAGAAGACTTTTGTGTGAGTGCTTATTAGTTAAGATTTTTTCCAAATTTATGGGTTGTCTTTTCACTCTGTTGGTAATTTCTCTTGATGTGCAAACACTTCTCAATAAGAAGAGGTTGGAAAGGATCTACAAATTGTGGTACAGGGTTTCAGAGTAAATCCTGAGGGGATATGACTGAAATTGGCAGATATAAATGTTACATTTCCTGTTATATAGGTCTTGCTTTATCTTGGTCTTAACCATCCAACAGAAAAGTATAAAAATGAGGTATAAAAAGTAAAGCCATATTAATATGCTCAAGCCATCTTAATAAGCCATATTAAAACGTTCAGGTCAACAACTTCTGACATTGTCAATCCTATGGATAACCCAGAACTATTTTGGACTACTGGAGTATATTGAATTATTTTGCTGAATTCATGCACCTACAATATTTAAATGGCAATGGAATACCCACCTCTGACAAAACTAAACAAAAAAGGGGGATATAAATGAAAAACCATTTTGTATCTGTATATACAAAATAGTTAGGATAGATATACAGCTACTTTCTCTTAATTCAATGAGAAGAAAGATTTGTACTAATAGTGTTTTGAACAAGATATCATGTCTGCATCTTGTACTATGAATAACTACTATAAAGTCAACAATATGCAATATACTATTTATTGAAACTGTCCTACTAATTGGTTTTGAAACTATCTCATTGCTCTTTGTTTCTCAATAAAATTAATTTTAAAAATCTGAGATGAGGTTGGGGTGGGGAGGTTGGGCTGGGGAGATAGCTCAATAGAATAACCGTTTGCCTGGCAAGTGCAGGTTCGTGAGTTCAATCCCCAACACTGCAAAAAAATAAGAATAAAAAATAAAAAATGAGGAGGTCCCAGTTATTAATTCCTTCAAGTATTTCCTGTGCACTTTGATTGTTATTCATGAGCTGTTTGCCTACCCCTATGTCTTCAAGATTTCCACCTACTTTCTACTCCAGTGGATTTAGTGTTTCTGTTTTAAGGTTTAGATCTTTAATCCATTATGACTTTAGTTTAGAGGATGGTGACAGCACTGGGTCAAGTTTTAGTTTTCAGCATATAGAGAGCCAGTTTTTCCAGCACCATTTGTTAAAGAGGTTATCTTTCTTCCAGTAAGCATGTTTGACAACTTTTTTTGACAACTTTGTTTAAGATAAGATGGCTGAGTGTATTTGTAGTTGCATCTCCATCTTCATTGTTATTTTATCTTTTTTTTTCATTCAACTGAAAATCAGATAATATAACAAACATTGTTAATTAGTTATACCTATTTTGAAAATCTGTGATATACATATTGTTGTACGTTACCCTCTTTCTGTCATTTTTTCTATTTGTTTTTGCTTCTGCTTTCACTCTCCAAACTAAACTAAAATAAAGTAAAACAAAAAAAGCTATTGATGATTTTTTGAATTTCCACAGGGTGTGTGGTAAGTTTACCTTTTGATTTCTTATTGCTTGAATTTGAGTATTTTCTTTCCTCTTTTTGTTGAGGTTAGCTAGGGGCTTATAAATTTTATTTAATCTTTCAAAGAACCAAATTTTTGATTTGTTAATTCTCAACTGCATTAATTTCTGCTCCAATCTTTATAATTTCCTCCTCTCTCTGGACTTTCAATTTGGTTTTCTCTTCTTTTTCTAGAGTTTTGAAGTGTAGGATTAGGGTATTTATTTGTTCCCATTCTGTTTTCCTAATGTGTGAGTTCACAGCCATAAATTTTCCTCTAAGAACTGTTCTCATTGCATCCCATAAATTCCGATAAGTTGTGCTTCAATTTTCACTGAATAGCAGATATTGCTTAATTTCATATTTAATTTCATGTGTAACTCATGAGTTTCTAAGCATGCTGTTGTCTATTTTCCATGTATTTATCGGGTTTTTCTGGTTTTTTTTTTTTGTATTTATTTCCAGTTTCATTACACTGCGGTTAAATGACATGCATGGGATAATTTCTGTTTTCTTGCAAATACTTAAGCATGACTTATGGACGAGTATGTGGTCTATTTTAGCAAATGTCCCATATGCAGCTGAAAAAAATATGTATTGAGCTGTGGTTGGGTGGAGCACTCTGTATACGTCTATTAACTCCATTTGTTCCAAGTTCTGGTTCAGTTCTGCTACTTCTTTGCTAATTTTTTGTCTGCTTGACTTATCTTTTTGCGATAAGGGGGTGTTATGGTCTCCTTTTAAGATTATGGTATTGGATATATGAGTTTTCATGTCCATTAAGATCTGTATAATATAGTTGGGTGCTCCTGTGTTTGGTGCAGACATATTTATGAATCTTACTTTTCCTCGTGAGTTTTTTTCCCTACCGGTATATAGCGGCCTTCTTTATTTCATTTAATCATTTTTGGTTTGAAGTTCAGACTGTCTGCGAACAGGATTGTTACCCCTGTTTTTTCTGAGGTGCTGGAGCATGTAGTATTGTTTTCCATCCTTTGACTTTCAGCCTATGAATTTCTTTATGAATTAAATGTGTTTCTTGTATGCAGCATATTGTTGGATTTTGCTTCCTAATCCACTCTGCCAGTCTTTTCTTTTAATTGGTGAATTGAGTCCATTTACATTGATGGTTATAGTTGAGATGTACTGACTCATGATTGCCGTGTTATTTACTTGCTGTTGTATACCTTTTTTTCTCCTGTGTTTAATTGTTTGACCTATTTGGTTGGTTCTTTCTGTTCTCATTTGTGAATTTGTGGTCATTTTGGCTCCTCTCTAGAATATCTTTTAGTTGTCTGTGTAGGGTTGCCTTTGTCATCATAAAATTCTTTATTTGTTCTTTGTCATGGAAGTATTTCACTTCTCTATCAAACTTGAAAGAGAGTTTTGCAGGGTATAGCAGTCTCTGCTGGAATTTTTTTCTTGGAGTACTTGAAGTACTTTGCTCCATGCTCTTCTTGACTTGGTGGTTTGTGAAGAGAAATCTACTGTTATTTTGATGGGTTTTCCTTTAAATATTATCTTTTTCTTTTCTCTAGCAGCTTATAGTATTTTGTTCTTGTGCTAGATTTCAGGGATCTTGATTATTATGTCTGGGTGTGTTTTTAAATGGTTGATATTATTTGGAGTTCCACATGCTGTATTTTATTTATATGTGTACACATACAGCTACTATAAAACAACACAAAATATTTCTGTATGGCATGGAGCTTTTTGACTTTTTTAATTGATACTGAAATTGAACATCATTTTACATTATTTGTTATTCATTTTTAATAAGTGAAAATGCCAAAAACAACTACCAAATTTAGGCATAATTCTGAGAAATGGCCCTTTGAAACTCAGTTTTACTCCATCATACAATAAGATAAATGTAGAAAAAGATGCACATGTACATTACATGGAATGTGTATATCTTATATTGTCATTGATGAGATAATTCTTGACACTCACAAGTTGAAGGAGGTGAACTTTATTTCAGCTCACAGTTTCTAGAGGCTTCAGTCCACAGCCAGCTGTTTCCAAGGCAGGATGCATGACAGAGGGACATCAAAAGAGAAATAGTCCATGTCAGGCAGGTCAGAGAGCAGAAGAAATAGTAATTGAGAGCAGCAGAAATAGCTTTCTCTTTATAGTCCCTTTTCTGTCTCTTTAGGGTCATCCAGGCTGCCCACTCTGTTTTTCTTATTGGACAATGCCACCCATACCTGGGGTGGGGTACCCTTAATCCCAGCATCACACATCCCAATCCTACAACCTTTGAAATTTCCCACCTATGACCACATGAGGCTTTGGGGCGGGGGTATCCAGATACAAGACATAACTATGTATAAATAGAAGACTTATAGAATATGAAGTGTAGATATCTGTAGAAGCTTCTATGAACCCTGAGCTGAGATTGCTTTTTGCTCCTACATGTTAGCATTTTTGAAGCTCCCAGTAATCACCCGGATAGAATTCCACAGGCTTCACAGGGTCTGCCGAAGTTCTTGAGTGGTTTCAGGAAAGCTCTACAACTGCTTGTGGTAAATTCACAGATTGCAGCTCTCCTGCATCCTGCAGGCCACTCAGAGTTCTCCTAAGTTCTTAAAAGTTTGGAGTGGCACCAGCTGAAGCTCCATGCCTATATGCTTTGGCATAAGGTCAGAGCTTACCAGAGCTCCACAGGTTTCTTAGGGTCCTCCAAAGTTCTTCTTTATTTTGCATTTTATTTCTTTTTTTTGACATCAGTTATTTTATATTAAAGGAAAAAAATAAAAACAATGGTACAAAATCTCAAAACAAGATTTTA
>NW_004524869.1:1935725-1939686 GCF_000260255.1 Octodon degus | reverse complement strand
CTAAGAGTAAAACATAAGATAAATACTGGAATGGCAAGTAAATGACCAGCACTTCTAACAGTTTGAGGATAGGATATTGCACAAAGTTCTAGTGTGTTGTGGATATGCATAATGACTGTGACAGTTACTGGTGGCTAGGCGTCACTTGTGGAACTGAGCTACAGCTATTTCTTTGAAATCCACCCTGTAGACTCAGGTGGAATCATGATCCTCCAAAGTTCTTGAACGGCACCAGGAAAGCTCTGTGCCTGTGTGCAGTGGGCCCATAGATTGCAGCTGTCTTTGCCTTTCACTCTTTTGAGAGGATACATAGAAGAGAAATAGCTGGTTGAATGGAATTTCTAGTTTTTTATGTTGAAGTTATGGACAGAGGAGAAAGGAAATGAATTTGGTAATTTGTTAGGATTTGAATTTCAGTATTTATTTAAAAATATGCTTTTAGTGTCAGATGTGATCTTTACTCTTAAAATGATTAAAGGTCTATTAAGAAAATTGATAGATCATTTTCATACATACAATGCATGAATCTTGAAGATAAGGCTATAATATACACTATTATGTTTTGACACATAGGTAGGGATTAGAGAAATTTAGTGATACAGGAAATAATAAACAATAGAAAATATTTGAAAATTATTGGAGAAATTAATTTAGAACATGGAGGTACTTAGCATTTATTCTGAATCTTAGTGAGAAATCATTAATGATTATTGTTATAAGTATTTGTTATATTATAGCAAGGGTTCCCCTAGAACACTTTTATCTTTAGCAATAGAAGCTGAGAAGGGTTTCTCCTTGAAAAATCTAAAGCATCATTGTATCTATTTTTGTTTGGCTCTGTAGGGTTTGGCATAATAACCAAGTAATTATTTGTTCCACTAGAAAGATTCAAACTGTTTAAGCAGGGCACCTGTGAGTTTGTGCACCACAAGAATTTAATGCTTTTTTAATTAAACTTTCAATATAAAAGCTGTAGAAATCTTGAATATAAGATGGAAAAGTACACAGTAGAAACAAACAGGTCAATTGTAGGCTGAGAAAATTATCCCTTTTAGAGATGTTGATTTTGTAGGGAACAGATAAACTTCTTTTTACCACCTCCCATACCTTTAAATTAAGTAATCTAACCAATTTTCTTACCCAGCTTTAAATAAAAGCATACAAAAGTTGTAAACTAATACACCCTCAATTGCCTTCAAAACGGTTTGAATGTTGGCTACTTATTGTCTTTACAATAATACATACATGAAACTGCCTGTCACCTTCAAACTACCTTAACCTTTTACTGAGGCTCACTTCACACTGTTGTCCATGAATAGCAATTGAGTTTATTGTTTTGAGTTCCACTTAGTAACTACTTCCAGGAACCTTTCCAAATTATTTATTTCTGGCAGGTATTCTACGTGATGCAATCCTATCATCATTACCTGAATATTCCCTAAATTCTGGTTCTGGTTATTAAAGTGCAAGAATAAGGAAGGTAATTTATTAAGTCAAAGGAGCCACCCTTCACCTCCCACCCCTTTTAACAGCCTCTGTAGTGGAGAAAATATGGACTACAATTGTGTCTACAGCTTATATTTGGCATAATTTTATATTTGGCAATGAATCGAGAAGATGAATGTCAAAAACTATAAATGTGTCTCAGTGAAAACTAATGATCAAAAACTGAATCATATTAAATGACAAAGAAAAGATTTACCCAGAAATCAACTGGGGAAAATACCAGGAGATAGACAGGAACAAAAAATGTCTTCATTCTAAATTCCAATCAACTTCCACCACATTTTCTTACTATAAGATAGGCAGGGCTGGAGAGATGGCTCAGTGGTCTAAAGCACCTACTTAGAACAAGCTTAGCAAAGCACAGGGACTGCGGTTCAATCCCCCAGCACCACATGCCAGCCAGCCGCGCCCCCTGGTGGGCTGAGCTGGCCACACACAAAAATAAATAAATAAATAAATAAATAAAATTTTTTTAAAGGGGGGGGTGCTGGGGAGATGGCTCAGTGGAATAAGCACTTCCCTGGTAAGTGCAAGAGCCTGAATTCAGTCTCTAGTTCCACCAAAAAAATAAAAAGAAATAAAGATAGGCAGAGTCTTTTAATACCTGTTTGTATGTGGGTAACATACTCTGGGAAGTGGTCTATCATTGCTAATATAACCAGAACATGAATCTTACAGAGCAATTTTCTTAAAGGAATAGTTATTATCCTCTAAATATGTAGCTTGCATGCAATAGTATCACCATAAATGAAAAATACATATTAAGAGAACTAATTAATCAGAGGTCAAAGGGAGAAGCTCTTCAAAATGGAAAAAATCTTATGCAGTTTGTTGTTCTTGTATGTGTAATTCAATCTGTTATATGGCACAGAAAAAGCAACCACTCTTTCAAAACTAGTTATTACTGTTGCACTGTCCCACATGTTTTCCAATTTTTATACAACACAAACATAAAAACAAAACTGGTTCATAGTTGACTATGCATAGGAATACACACAAACATGCGTAGGAGGGTGATGATGAGTCATTAAAAAATTAATGAGAACTTACTCTTTTCTGGGTGTTATGTGTATTATCTTGTTTGATTGGCAGAATATTCATATAAGGCAGGTACTATAAAAGGCAGGTACTATTTTCCAATTTTATTTTAAAGGTAATAACAGAAGAGAGACTTTCTGAAAAGAGCAGGTCTTTCAGCACAAGTGTAGCTCGTTAACTCAGAATGCCTTAGTGTGCTACTTACCTGGCTATGTCCTCATCAGCCACCATATCTCCATTATACAGCTCATGAGGGACAACCCAGGTCATTTATCCTTATATTTAAGCAGAGTCTTAACAGATTTGCAAATGTCCCAAACCAAATCCTACTGAGAACTGTACTGAAAAATGACAATTCATGACTATATAAAAAATGTTGTATAGAAATATCTTTTTCTTACCCTTACAAAACTGGTGATGCCCTTTAACCTCTGTATCTAAGAAAAGATGCCGGTCCTTGGCCATTCTCAATTTTCCTCTAATCTCCCCTATAGTCTTGGGGGACATATATTTCTTCCTTCAGAAACATCAAAATCACCCACAGCTCTGTCAACTTCATGTGTTCAGTGTTTATTACTAATTTCTGCAGAATATTTTGTTTTCCTCATATTCATTTTCAATACTGGTGCTGTCTTTTCTAGCTAACAGAAATGCTCGCAGGATACTGCAGCTCTCTCTTTCTAGGTTAGCGCTCTCTCTGTGTCCTCCATGGTGCTATGGTCTCTGACTTCTCTGCTCCTCTGTACTCATTCCTCTTGTGAGGAGCTTTCCTTACTGTTTGGACCCTGAACTGAGAGCATTACACAGAGTAAATTCCAGGCTTTAAGGAGCACTATGAGTATCCCCCAGGACATGAATTCTGGATTTGGAAACCAAAATCACATTACCTTCTTGTCTACTTTGAAACCTAATATCTGAACATAATATGACTATACACAGGACAAACTGCTTTTTAAAGTAACTAGGTCATAGTTATTATTGATAAGTAATTTTGTACCCAGGTAGCAGGTGGACAAAGTTTCATTGTGATTTCATGTTGCAATCCTAAAATTGGACAAATTACAAATTGAGCTGTGACTTTGAGTCACCAAGTATACTTACAGTAGCACTAATAGGTCTATAGTAAGATCCCCTGAGTTCCATGCCATACCACAGTGTTTAGTATCTCCACATAAGAGCTAAGGTCTTGGATATGGTTTTTTTTTTTGTTTTTTGTTTTTTGTTTTTTGTTTTTTGTTTTTTGTGGAACCGGGGATTGAACTCAGGCCTTTGTGCTTGCCAGTGAAGCTCTTATTCCACTGAGCCATCTCCCTGGCCCTTGGATATGCTTTATAATAGTATCAAAAATGTGGTGCATTCTTTTTCCAGCTCTAGTAGGAACCAAAGTACGCAGTTGAATTTTGTAATATGAGTTTAG
>NW_004524869.1:1932673-1935625 GCF_000260255.1 Octodon degus | reverse complement strand
TGGTACAGGGTCTGGTTATGCATCTCAGACTCATAGCGATCCCCTGTTGTTAGCCTTTCCAGTGCTTGGGTTACAGCTGTCAGCCACGCCCAGACTCCGTGGCCAGCTCAGCATGCCCAGGGGTGGGGCCTGAGCAGCATGTGGTGCTGGGGATCGAATCCCAGTCCTTGCGTTTGCCTAAGCAGGTGCTTAGTCCACTGAGCTATCTTGCCAGTCCTAGAACAAAAAATAAGAGATAATGCATTTTAATTGTTTCTGAATGCAAGGAGTTGGGTTTTAAGAATCATAGTTATTGAGAAAGACTGTGGAAAAGGAAAACTTGAGATGTGTCAGTTATGCTAAGTAATTATTTCCCTTTTTTGATGTTCAAGTTCTTTCACACACAAAGTGACTTCACTGTGGCATCACTGAGCTTTTAGCTACAGCTAAGATTAATCATTACAAATTATCTGCATTTGGACATCTTTCTCCTTAATTTTCCCAAGGTTTTACTGAGCCATGTATATTGGGTTTTTTTCCTTAAACAGCACAGCCAAGTATTTCTTTATTCTAAATTTTCATATCTGTCAACCACAAAACAGAAAGTAATTTAGCAGCATCTTCACGTTGAAAGGGTACATAAAAACAAAAGCAAAAATATACCTTTATTGAAGTAATTGTGAACAGTAACACTGCCATCATTAAGGAATAACCTGCTTACCTATAAAAATAGCTAGTGATTTTAGGGAGAAAGTCCAAGTTTATAGAGTGTTTCTTTTTTCTCATAATTTTATTGAGAAACGAATAGCAATGAGACAGTTTCAATCCAAATTGGTAGGACAGTTTCAATAATTAACACATTACATACATTCTTCTTAGTGGTTAATTGCTGTATAAGATGCAGACATGATATCCTATTTACAAACACTATTAGAACAAATCCCTCTATTCATTAAGAGACTGTAACTATATATCTATAACTGTATATATGTATAACTGTAACTATGTATCTATAACTGTATGTATGTATAACTGTAACTATATATCTATCCTAACCACTTTGAATACACAGATCATCTGTATACCCTTTTTTGGTTAAGTTCCATTATTTGAATATTATAGGTGTGCTAACTCAGCAAAATATTCTAAAGAGTCCAGTAGTCCATAATAGTATTGAGTCTTCCGCTTGACTGGCAATGCCAGAAATTGTTGGCTTGAGTCCCCTACAACTCAACATAACAGCATGGCTTTACTTCTTACATTTCATTTTTATACTTTTCTGCTGGATGGTTAGGACCAAGGTAAAGCAGAACCTATGCAACAAGAGTTGTAGCTTTTGGGCCTGATAAGGTCAGTGAAATCCCCTCAGGATTTATCCTGAGATCCTGTACCTCAGATTGTAGAACCTTTGTCAGTGTCAGCCATGTGGATGAGTCACGGCCATTGCTTGGCCAATGTGCTCTCTGTGAAAGCCTGAGAGAGTGTTTTCTCTCCATGTGACTCTCCTTAGGCACACTCTACATCATCGATCACTTTCCTCTTTAGCCCCATAATCTCCTTGATCAGAAAATTTGGGGCACAACTGAGTTACATGATGTTACAGTACAAGTTCTCATATGTCCTGAGTCTTAATTGACCTTAGAAGGCTAAGACCAAAATATTTGAGCCATGTATATTGTTCTATTCCTTAGGAATCTATAGATTGGCAATATTCACAACAATGAAAATAAAATCCTATTTGGAACTGTTTTCTGGCATTTCCAATGATTCTGGTTTTATTGTTTGCTTTTATTTTTTCCTAAAACATCACATCATTAATTTCTATTTGAAATCTATTTAACTGTGTATCTTCCTGATGACTTATTTTTACCAACCTGAAGTATACAGCAATGTCATCATGTCCACATTACTTTAAATCTATGTTCTCCAAAATTATTTCAAATTCTGGTTTGGACAAAGTCCTTTTGCTCAGGATATTTTCACTTGGATTTTTTCTTTTTTATGTATTTGGTACAGGGTCTACAGGGTCTCTCTACATAGATCCGACTCTTAATGATTCTCCTGTTTTCAGCCTCCCAAGCGCTGGGATTACAGGCGTGCACCACCACGCCCAATCTCAATTGCTTTCTCAGTGTGCCCTGGGGGCGGGGCCAGCAAGTTATACCAGGATCGAACCCTGACCACTGCACTCTGCCTAAGCAGGCACTTTAGTCCACTGAGCTATCTGGCCAGCTCCTCACCTGGATTTTAATGGACCATTTTTTCCTTTCAATAATTTGATTGTCCACAAAAAGCATATAGGTTTTTCAAGGAACATGAGTAAGTAATGTTATTTTACCACTCTATTTAAATCTTATCAAGCATCAGTCCCTTTCCATTGGTGCCTTTCTAGGACATTCTTAAACACAAAGACTCACTCACACACACACATGCATGTGTCCACAAGTGCTATTACCTGTATTGTAGGGCAAACTGCTGTTGAGTTTAAAATTTGAAGTCTGGCACCTTGCACCAAAAATCAACAGACCTGGGAGAGCATGGAATTCTATGAACAATTTTACATGGATTCAGAGGCCAAAATGAACTGCTTTTGTCTCCCCAGTTTGAAACCTAATATTTGAATGTGACTGGTGTGACCATGCACAATAACAGTGGCAATTTTTAAAACAATTTGGATCCAAATTGTTCTTACTTTTCCCACACCTACCTATAGCTCTGTGGTACATGGGGATAAACTCAGTGAAGAACTGCTGTGCAGGGGCCAGGGGTTCATTGTGATCCCTGGGCCTGCCCTGCTGCTCCCCCACCAGAGGCACACTGAGATGGCAATTGAGACTGGGTGTGGTGGCGTGAGCCTGTAATCCCAGCTCTAGGGAGGCTGTAAACAGGTGGATCACCACAAGTCCAATCGAGTAGTGAGACCCTGAACACCTTAAAATACAAAGAAAGAAAGAAAGAAAGAAAGAAAGAAAG
>NW_004524869.1:1924363-1930908 GCF_000260255.1 Octodon degus | reverse complement strand
GGTGCTCCAACTCATGAACCTAACAGATTCCCGCTTAGCTCAGGCGGGTAATGAGAAGCTCGAATTGGCCATGCTGAGTTTTTTTGAACAGTTCCGTAAGATCTACATTGGAGACCAGGTGCAGAAATCCTCGAAGCTGTATCGCCGACTCTCAGAAGTTCTTGGCTTGAATGATGAGACCATGGTCCTAAGCGTCTTCATAGGAAAAATCATCACCAACTTGAAGTATTGGGGCCGCTGTGAACCAATCACCTCCAAGACACTACAGCTTCTCAATGACCTCTCCATTGGCTACAGTAGCGTAAGGAAGCTGGTGAAGCTTAGTGCAGTACAGTTCATGCTGAACAATCACACAAGTGAGCACTTTTCATTTTTGGGTATTAACAATCAGTCCAACCTGACAGACATGCGGTGTCGGACTACCTTCTACACGGCACTTGGGCGTCTCCTCATGGTGGATTTAGGAGAGGATGAAGATCAGTATGAGCAGTTCATGCTGCCCCTCATAGCAGCTTTCGAGGCAGTGGCCCAGATATTTAGCACTAACTAACACTTTCAACGAGCAAGAGGCAAAGCGAACTCTAGTTGGCCTAGTGAGAGACCTCAGAGGGATAGCGTTCGCCTTCAATGCCAAGACCAGCTTCATGATGCTGTTTGAATGGATATACCCATCCTATATGCCAATTCTCCAGCGGGCAATTGAACTCTGGTACCATGATCCAGCCTGCACCATGCCTGTGCTCAAGCTGATGGCTGAACTAGTTCATAACAGATCTCAGCGACTCCAGTTTGATGTCTCTTCCCCTAATGGCATCTTACTTTTCCAAGAAACCAGCAAAATGATCACAACGTACAGCAATCGTATCCTGACACTAGGAGAGGTCCCGAAGGATCAGGTCTATGCACTGAAGCTTAAGGGCATCTCCATCTGCTTCTCCATGCTGAAGGCTGCCCTCAGTGGGAGTTATGTCAATTTTGGAGTCTTCTGCCTTTTTGGAGATGATGCCCTGGACAACGCTCTGCAGATCTTTATCAAGCTCCTCCTCTCCATCCCCCACAGTGACCTCCTGGACTACCCCAAGCTCAGCCAGTCTTACTACTCATTACTGGAAGTCCTGACACAGGACCATATGAACTTTATCGCAAGTCTGGAACCTCATGTCATCATGTATATTCTCTCTTCCATTTCTGAAGGACTTACTGCACTTGACACCATAGTATGCACAGGCTGCTGCTCCTGCCTGGACCACATTGTGACGTACCTCTTCAAGCAGCTGTCGCGTAGCACCAAAAAGAGAACAACACCCCTGAACCAGGAGAGTGACCGCTTTCTGCACATCATGCAGCAGCATCCAGAGATGATCCAGCAGATGCTGTCCACGGTGCTGAACATCATTATCTTTGAAGACTGTAGGAACCAGTGGTCTATGTCCCGGCCTCTGCTTGGCTTGATACTACTCAATGAAAAGTATTTTTCTGACCTAAGGAACAGTATCGTCAACAGCCAGCCACCAGAGAAGCAGCAAGCAATGCATCTGTGCTTTGAAAACCTGATGGAAGGCATTGAGTGGAATCTTCTCACGAAGAACAGAGACAGGTTCACCCAGAATCTGTCAGCATTCCGCCGAGAAGTCAATGACTCAATGAAGAATTCCATTTACGGCGTGAATAGCAATGACATGATGAGCTGACACCGCCCTGGCCTCTACCTGTATGGAGCGGCGTCCCTTTGGTGTAGCCCAGAGGGGCAAACAATTGCAAGGGAGAGGGCCTAGCTGATCTGGCTCCTTCCTCCAGGGGTGTGGGGGACATGGCAGAGGTCACTGGCTACTTCCCCAGGGAATAGGGATGTGCGTGCACTCGCTGGGGCAGGGCGCTGCTGGTTCCTGGGGGACTGGGTGGGGAGGGTGGTGGGAGGAGACGAGACATAAACAGACGTCTGAGACTCCAGCCCCTTCCTCCTGGGGCCACCCACGGGGGGAGAACCCCCAGTGTCCTGCCACAACCTGCCTTGTATAAACATGTACATTTTTTCATAACATTTTGAACAAGGTTTATATTGACTCAAGTTTAAAAACAAAAAGTGTGACTGAAAAATTTTTACAGAGTCTAGTGCACCAATGCTGATGTGAGGGATTATGTATGCGAGTGAAGAAAATGTGTATTCTGGTGGCCTGAAGCTTTACTGGACAAGGATGTGTGAAAGTACAGAGATATATTTAGTTGACACGGTGTAGAGAGGCAAAAAAAAAAAAAAGTAAAAATTCCAAATGTATATTTTTTCTTATTGCCCTTTCCTCACTCCCAAAATGACCACTTCCTATTGCTGTATTAACCCTTGTTATTAGGAACTCTAAGCCATGCCAGAGTACCGTCCTTCCCCTTTAACGGTGGATGCTGCCGTAGGTCCCCTGGCCTCTTGCAGTGGCAATATCTCCAGCTAAAAGGGTTTGGTGTTCTCCATCCTTTCTCCCACTTTGCTTACCTTCATCCTCAGACAGATGCCTCTTGCTTTAAAAGTTGGATTTAACTACGTGTTTTAGGGTTCTTGGTCTTTGTAAAGGGAGAGACCAGACAGCCATCATTGAGCCTGTTGCTTTCCTGGTGAGCAGTTGGGATGAGTCCACCAGAGATCCAGCCGCGTGTGGCCGCAACTTTGTCTTCCCTGGCCCTCGAGGCAGTGTGTGGATGTGTGTGTGTGTGTGGTATTTATGTGTGCCCTGCACTCGTGAATGTATGAACTGGAGAAAGTTACTACAGGGGAGGGTTCTTAATAACAAGGTCTACCTAGCATGAAATATTTAACATTCTCCCATCCCTTAAAAAATATACATTTTTATAAAATGAAAACCATAATAAATGTTTTGAATATTAAAAAAATTAACCTACAGAAGGAAATTAATGGAGAAAGCTATTTGCCTTGTACTTTTTCCACAATTGTTGCTGCTAGCTGTACACACCTCTAGTTCAGCTCTTGCCCATGGGACACTCATCAATTAGGTTTCATTTTTATTTTTCTCCTCCACCCTCAGAAATAAGCCTGTTAATTTTTTTCCCTTCTCTGGCAACTGTGTGGTGAATCCTTCCTTGCGTGATCAGGTTGCGGATAGACTTGTAAGGGTGTTGCTGCATACAGTGTAAGCATTGTGACCGCCAATAAACTCCAATGGTTTCTACTGAAAAAAAAAAAAAAGAAAAAGAAAAAGAAAGCAGTGTTTTATCTTGTAATTTGCCTCTTTGTTATAAAGTTATGCTATAAAGAAAAATTAACACAGTGTATAATTGCTTTTGAAAAACCAAGGCTTTGTTTTGCTTGGTTTCACAGTTTGGAGGAATGAACTAAAACTTGTGATCCTCTAATTCAGTCTCCCAGAGTGTTAGGAATATAGATTTGCACCATGACACACAGACGATAAACCAAGCTTTTAATTGTCAACTTCTTCTGAAAGTTTTGAATAATATTTCTACACATTCAGGGAGATTTATATTTAGTAGAACAACATTGTGAAGACTTTCTATAGCATATAAGCTTTTCCATTATTTTTTTAAAATCCGTATTTCATGAGTACCATTCACTTTAAGTAAACTCTTCAGAATAACTATGTCATTATTAAGGTGGTCAGTTCATCTAGGAGATTTCTGTGCCACAGTGCAATTTTTCAACTTAATAAAAACATATCTTATCAAGGAAAAAGAAGGGTCCCTATTTATAACCTTACTTTAAAAAAACCTTTGGGGGCCAGGGACATAGCTCAGTAGCACAAATGCCTGCCTAGGAAGCGCAAGGTCCTGAGTTTGATTCCTGGTACCTACCCTTAAAATTTGGATTTTTAACAAAAGCATGACCGTTCATATTTCCCTCTTAATGCATTCCAGTGATCATACTCATACTCTGATTTCTCTTCAGATAGTATAACTCTTTCGCCTTTACCAATGATCATACTCAATGCATCTTTCAGAGTGAACTAAAGACCTTCCAAACTGAATCTGCAGACACCATAATTACCCATATATTCTGGCTAATGACAGAAACTCTATCTTCTTGGTGCTTTTAAATTCCAAGAGTAGTAAGCCTAGAGGATCAAAGTCCTCTTAAATGAAGTACTGTTGCATTTATTTTTATTTTTTAAAGAGAGTACAAATTAGAATTAAAACAGAAAAATTACAAGTGATACAAATTTTCACATAACAATTAATATGAATTTCATAGTATTTGTTGCAATATATAATGTTGTCTTCCAACCAGTTATTCATATTACCAGATATATGTATGTAAAATTGGAAGAAGAAAGGAAATGTATAAGAAATTAAGAAGCCAAAAGGAGAAACAATTTAAAAAAGGAGACAAAAAATTAAAGCATTAACTGCTTCTTTCCATAGACCAGCAGAAATGCACAGTACAATTGTCCAAATCACCCTGCTTACATACATAGATAAATCTCTTTCCCCCACTTCCTCTCCTTTCTTTCTCCTCAACTCAGTGACATTTCCTTTTGAATAAGTTCCTTCCCTTTTGCCCAATGTCTATTGTACCTTTCAGATTCCATTTTTCTCTTTCTGGTTCTCACACTAAGGAGACAATATGCACATGCAGGTCTGACTTATTTCACTTAAGAGTAAGTTCTCTAGTTGTATCCCTGTACCAACAAAAGTCTCAAATTGATCCTGTTTTATAGCTGAATAATACTCCATTTGTAAAAATATCACATGTTCTTTATCCATGCTTCAGTTAACAGGCATCTGGGTTGTTTCCAGGATTTTTTTTTTTTTTTTTTTTTTGAGGTAGGATGGTTTTAATTGTTTGGTGAACTAAACTCAGGAGAAGAATAGCTGGGTTGAACCAGACCTCTATATATAAAAAAAATCTTTTATATATGTATTTAGTAAAGGGTTTTGTTATAAGCTCCCAATCAGTGATCCTCCTGTGTCAGCCTTCCCAGAGCTGGCATTACAAGTGTGTGCCACCATGCCCAGTTTTGTGGTTGACACAGCATGCCCATGGGTGTGGGCCCAGCATCATGAGGTACTAGGGATCAAACCCAGGTCCTTGTGCAAAGGATCACCAACTGTTTCCGTCCGGTTTCAAACCGGGGACCTTTTGCATGTTAGGCAAACGTGATAACCACTACACTACGGAAACCACCTTGTTTCCAGGATTTAGCTAAAACAAATTGAACTGCTATAAACATGGGTGCACACATATCACTGTGGTATAAGTACATTTTTAAAATGCGTTTAGCGCAGGGTTTACAGGGTCTCACTACACAGATTGAACTCATAGCAGTCCTCCTGTTTTTAGCCTCCCCAGCGCTAGGATTATAGGCACATGCAACCACACCCAGTCTCAGTTGCCCTCTCAGTGCACCCCAGGCTTGGGGCCTACACAGCACATCAGGAATCAAACCCTGATCCCTGTGCCTGCCTAAGCCATAAAGAATGAATACACTGAGAGAGAAATTAGGAATACCATGCTTTTCACAATAACATCCAAAAAAATGAAATACTTAGAAATCAATCTCACAAAGGATGTAAAAGATTTATACAGTGAAAAGTTATGGTACTCTGAGAAAAGTGCTTGAAGAAGATTTGAGAAAATGGAAAGATATTCCATGCTCCTGGATAGGAAGAACCAACACTGTGAAATGGCCATACAACCAAAACTGCTCTACAGATTCAATGTAGTCCTGATTAAAATACTATTATTATGCCTCAGAAAGCTAGAGAAAACATTCCTCCAATTCATTTGGAACCAGAAAAGTCCCACGATATCAAAAGCAATCTTGGGAACCAAAGGAAAAGCAGGAGGTATCACAATCTATGACCTGAAATCATACTACAAAGCTACTGTGGTAAAATCAGCATGGTACTGACGTAGGATTATAGGCACTGGCATAGAGACAGACCGAAGGATCAGTGGAACAGATTAGAAGATGCAGGCACAAATGTATACACAGTCAGCCACCTTATCTTTGACAAAAGGGGCCAAACAGGCTCACTGGAAGAAACATAGCTTCTTTAGTAAATGGTACCGGAAAAAATTGGCTTTTCACATGGTTAATGCTAAAACTAGACCCATACCTATAAACATGCACAAAGCTACAGTCAAAATGAATCAAATATCTAAAAATCAAAACAGAAACACTAAATCTTCTGGAGGAAAATGTAGGTAGAAATCTTAAAGACACAGGGGTAGGTAGAGAGTTCAAAAACCTTCACAGAAAACATTTCCAAAAATCAGAAACTAGGATTTCATCATTTTGAAAAGTTTCTGCACTTTAAAGGAAATCTCCAACAAAGTAAAAAGAAAACCAACCGGCTGGGGAAAAATTATAGCTGACTGTCCCTCAGATGAAGGCCTTCTATCTAGAATAATCAAAGAATTTTAAAGAATCAGGCACCCCTGATTCAAAGGCCTAATCCAAAAATGACCATCTGACATGGCTGTACACTTCTCAGAAGAAGAAATACAAGTGCCAAGTAATATGAAAAAATGTTCAACATCATTGGCCATTCAAGAAATGCATTTATTTTTCAAAGTAAAAGTG
>NW_004524869.1:1921781-1924113 GCF_000260255.1 Octodon degus | reverse complement strand
GTTATCAATTTAAATGTTATTTATCTATTGAAAAGATGTAATAAAATATTGAAAAATGATATAATCAAAATGAGTTCTTTCATTCGGATTTGAGAGTTTGATAAAGGCCCAATTAACTTTTTTCATTGCTGGTGTTAATAAGACTATTGAGAAAGCAAGTACCATGAGGTCTTCTGGTTCCCTGATCATGTCCTATTTGGATAGAACAAGAGATATATAGAAGCAGAAGATTTACATTGCTGAAGCTACTAGACAAGAGCAGACATATGGAACTCTCATCATCAATCCCTGTATGGTCAGAAACAAAATAGTGAGCCAACAAGAAAGCTCAGAGGCGCAAGTACCTGCTTTGGCAAGCACTCGGTTCAATCCCTGGTGCTGCATGCTGCACTGACCCTGCCACCAGGGTTTGCTGAGCTGGGCAAAGAGTCTGGGAGTGGTGGCACACACCTGTAATCCTAGCACTGGGGAGGCTGAAAACAGGAGGATCACTCTGAGTCCAAGCTGAGTGGTGAGACCCTAGACCAAATACATAAATGAAAAAGAAGAAACAAAATGGTAACACTCATACCACAAAGCAATCTTCCTCCTTAATTGGATTTTTCAGTACAGTATGAGAGTTACGTGCTGTGCTGGTAGTAAATCTCATGGCAAAATACACAGAATAGGCTTTTCCCAGCGGGGCACAGTATGATGGGAAATTTGAAAGACCTTCTAGAAATTCTCCATATAAGGATTTTTCTGGAGGGATTGCTCTGGTTTTCTTCATATTCCAAGTCTTTTCAGAGGTTTAATCATTTAAATTGTGAATAATCATTTGTTTTTTGAAAAGAATAGTGTGTATTTGGGTGAGCTGTAGACCAGCCTGCTTTTCCCAGCAATAAGCCCATCTGTTAGGATTGTGAAAATTTATTTTAGTCCCAATTTTCACAAAGATTCATTAGATTTACAAGTATTGTTTTTCCCTTCTCTTTTCCTTTTCTTCTGACTTTTGTTTACTTAGTTTTGGGTTCTTAGAATCAGTTCTACCCACAGCTACTTTGCAGTTAATAAATTTTTAAAATAATTCTGTCTACTAGTCAGAAATGCATGTGATCAAGACTTAACACAAAAACTATGAGTCTTGTTTTTATTTTTAACAACTATGACCTTATGCATATTTTTGTATTCATCTCCTTATAATTTTATGTCCCTCATCAGCATGCAATCTACTTTAAACAACAAAACCAAACTTTGTCTGATTATTTACAACCTTTCTCCTTCCTAACTTTATAAAACACTTTATTTGTACTAATGTTAATATTTTTACAACAGAGTTAGGACTGTATAGTTCATCTTTATGCTGATATCAACTACCACATAAAACTCCTTATGCTACAAATTCAATAAAAGTTTTCCTGAAATTCAATAAATGCTTTCCTGAAAAGAATCTAATGTACTATAGTACAGTATATTGCATTAGTTACATACATTAACTGTCTTGCTTGGTTTATGTCCCTCCATAACTCATAGCAAACCCTAAGTTCAAAAAATGTGTTGTCAACATCAAAATGAGTAACAAAATGAGTGAGCAAAGAAGCACAAGTTTAATTAGATTCAAGGACTTTTTCTCTGACTCTTTTCTTCCACTATAACCTCCAAAATGTGATGACTCTTCTTTGGCCCCTCTTAAAGGCATGCCACCCACTTAGAAGATGGGTGCAAAGGGACCCAGCATGCAACAAATGAGGTGTTGTTGTAGAGTCTGGGGAGAAGAGCAGAGAGCGATGAAAGGAGTGCAAACATTGTGACTATTGTCTGCCAGGAAGCCCTGTGCCCTGGGGTTCTGAAAGAGGAAGTGCAACGTTCTGACCACAGCAGAAATGTCTGAATATTTAAGTGTGCCTTTCATAATCTACTTAACTCATTATGCCTGCTCTTTTTAAGGAAGGATATTTAAAATGTCTGTGGTTGTTTCTGTACAATACTAGAAAAATGTATCCTCTTTCTTGCTGCTAAATCATTTAATGTGATCACAGATGCTAAGTTTCTTACCTGGCAAAGGCAATGGTTAGAAACTAGGAAAAGAATGACATTCTTCCTTCTTTTTGCCAACTTCATGCTTCTACCTGATATTTAGCTGTAGGAAGTAAAATATAATACCTCTGCTAATTTTTATTAGTTCATTAAAAAGAATGGTTTGCGCTAGTATCTTGTCACCTTATATCCATTTTTTTCTGCCTATGTCTTATAATCTGAGCAACTACTTTGAAGATAATAATACAATATATTAACCATTATTAATCCATTATCTTGCTTTGAAATTCTATATTATTGTGTTTTATTTAACTTC
>NW_004524869.1:1913273-1921662 GCF_000260255.1 Octodon degus | reverse complement strand
TATATATATACATTTTTTTACAGTAAGGTATGAGGTTGAGCTGACTGAGGACACCCATAAAAAAAAGAAAAATCCTAAATCCCTAAATGAATGGGCACTCTGATGGTCTACTCTTAAGAGCTGAGTCTTTGCGTTTATCACCAACTGTTGTGTATGTGTTAAGGGAAAGGGAAGAAAAGAAGTGAAAAACTATAGTTTTGTAATATGAAGGCTAGAAATATTTTTAATAATTTTACTAGGAAAGAAAGGACCAGTGCAATAATTTCCAAATTTCAAAAATCTAAATGGAAGAACAAACAAAAAGAGTAGAATGAGATTTACCTACTTAACTTTGTCATTCAAAGTATTAATGTGAAGTTTTCAGTTCTTATTTTCTCAATGTTAATTTTTTCATTATACCATGTTTTGCCTTAATTTGTATGGATAATATTTTGTGTACTATTTTGAACAGAATAGTGATAATAGGCATCCCTGTCTTGTTCTTGGTTATAGAAGAAAAGCTTTCCATTTTCGTGATTTAAAATCATTTCAATAATAATAGTAATAATAATAATATTTCAGCCATTGATTTGCCATAAATGGCTTTCATCAGATTCATGAAAAGTCTTCTGTACTTAATTTTAGGAGGGATTTTTTTAAACATCAAAAAGTGTGTATTTTGTCAAAAGCTCTTCCTGCAGGTACTAATAAGACCATGTGGTCATTTTCCTTGTTTCTATTTACATGGTGTATTACATTAATTGATTTGCATATACTGAACCCACTTGCAATCTAGGATAAAATGTACTTGGTCATGATACGTGATCCTTTTGATGATGTGTCACATTTTTTAGTACTCTACTGTGGATATGTGTGTCTATGTTCATCAGAGAAGTTCGCCTGTAGTTGTCTTTTTTAGTTGGATCTTTTTCTAGTTTTGTATAAGAAAGCTGAATTTCAGAAATAGGTTTGGAAGCAATTCATTGAAGAATTTGCGGAGTATTGGTGATATATATCCTTAAAGATTTTGTAAAATTCATCAGTAAATCCCTCAGATCTTTTTTTTTTCAGTTGATAAATACTTTATTTTCTTATTTTGCTATTTTATTTTATCAGTACACGTTTTCAGTACATGCTTTTCACAACCATACTGGAAAGTTGATACATGAACATAAAACAGCTTCTTTTTTTAATGCTATTCTCTCCCCTCCCCTCCTCTCCCTCCAGTTTTCCTGATCCATTTTTCATTCTTGCTGGTACTGTTAATCTTAGTCCATGGTTATGGCAAATTCACTGAGGTTCTTATGACCTTGTACTTGGAAAGCTTCACTCTTCTTATTTATACTTCCAAGTCCCTTCAATCCAATCCCATAGACCTCTAGGTCCCTTACCTCAGCACACACTGGTGAGGATGCCCTTGCTCTTGGTAAGCACTGGTAAGGATACCACTGGGATGTGGAGTTTGGAGTAGAGTGAAAGGAAAGAGGTTCATGTATGCTGAGTCCAGGAGCATACATGAGTCCAACCTCTATAGTGCTCATTCATTGTTTCCCTCAGACTGTTTTGAATCCTCTATTATAACAGCTTCTCCAAGAGCCAAAAGGCCTGGGGCAGTGCACACCAGCCATGGTGGCTCCACTTCCCCTCTTCAATGCTCTAAATGTTAAGTTTAATCTATAAATATCACCTTTCCAATTAATTTTATGATTGAAGGTGCAAGACCCTGCCCCCATGCAGAGTACCTGTGACTTTATAGAATCCTCTCTCTTTTTTAATTCATTTTAATGAGAAAAAAGATAAAATAACAATGAAACAGTTTCAAAACAGGTTAATAAGGGCAGTTACAACAATTAATACATTGCATATCCTTGTCTTCATAGTAGTTATTCAGAGGACAAAATGTAGACGTGATATCTTGTCTAAACAATACTAGTACAAACCTTTCTTCTCAATAAACTAAGAGAAAGTAGCTGTATATGTATCATTATCTATCCTGTGTATATGTACATATTCTTTCTTTCTTTCTTTCTTTCTTTCTTTCTTTCTTTCTTTCTTTCTTTCTTTCTTTCTTTCTTTTTTTCACAACAAAACAGTCTAGGCCTCAGCCTAAAGCAAACAAGCTGCCTTAGTCCTGAGAGAAACATTCTGTCTAATTAAGGTCAGCTATTAGTTGCTAGGCAACCTTGTGTCACATGTTACTAACTTTGCAAAAGTATGGAATCCTGTCTGAGTCCTTCTGAAGTGACTCCTATCGTCAGCCATGGTAGATCACCAAATTCCTTCATTATTGTTTTTCTGAAAAATTATGGCCAGAATGCTTTATGGTAAAGCTAAGTGAATTACAATTTAATGTCATACAGCCTTATCACTGAAACAATTTTCATGATCATGAAAAATAAAAAAGCAAAATAAGATATTTTCTCCACATTTATAAATTTTCAATATTTTAGAGAAGGACTTTTAGGGTCATTTAATCCAAATCCCTAATTTTAGAAAGGAAAAAAAAGGCACAATTTGGACCCAATGTTACACCATTAACCTGAGACAAGGGTAAGAGTACACAACTTGATGAGCAGGTACCAGCGGTTTATTCATGGTATTTTTACTACTCTCCATCAAGACTGTTATAATTGATGCCTGGGATGTAGCTCAGTGGTAAGGCACTTGCTTAGCAAGCACAATCCTTACTATTAAAAAAGATTGTTTTGACAATTATCAAATGTTGATATTATCTAGAGATTATTAGATCCATAAAGCAAAAAGAATCCCAGTTAATGCAACATCTTAGATTTCTGAATTAAATTTAATGGTCTGTCATAAATACTAAAGGATGATTTAGAGAAAATTCTTTAAAAAGTGACATTGAACTCAATCAATAAGGGTAAACAGGTGAATGTAATAGCTCTGTTATATAACAAATTTCCTGCAAACTTTCCTCTATGTGGCTTCTATTTAAAAAAAAATTTTTTTGAAGGTATGGTAGGCCCCACTGGTAATTCTAGTTCTCTAGAAGACTAAGGAAGGAATATTAAAAGATTAGTCCCAGCTCAGGCAACTTAAGCCCCCAAAACCCTGCCTTACAATAAAAAAAATCTATGGATATAGCTTAATATGAAGGCCTGCACTTCAATTTTTAACATCACAAGCAAGCAGTCTATTAATAAGCAAATAAGCAAATAATTGTTTAAACCATACATTTTGATAAAAGCTTATCCTATGGGTAATATTCCTTTCATTTATTAAATGCATCTTCTTTAGAAAAAAAGTTTGAGAACTTCTGGGTGTTTTATTCTCTTATTTCAAGGGCATATTGTCTCTTAAATCCCCTTCTGAAAATAGAAAGTCATGGTTAACCTTCAAGGTCAGAAGTCACAGACATCCAGGCCTACAGAGTTGACACAACCAATACTCTACAAAGAAGTCAAGATCCTATTTCTTCAACTATGAGTGCAAGCAGGTCCCAGGATATCATGCCACCCTAAGACCTCAAGATTGCTTCTGTAACATCTCCAGATGTGCTATCACACATTCCTAGTTTATTTATTTAGTCATAGTAACTAGATGCTTGGGTCTCTGAAGATGTACCTACTGCCCATAGTTCAAGGCTTAGGAAGGTGTGTGTTGCTATAGGGAGGTGGTAGAATATCTAGGAAGCGAAACCTAGTGGAAGGTGCTCTGAGCATTGAAATCATCCCCTTGAAAAGCATTATGGAATCATAGCTCATTCTCACTCTCTTGCTTCCTGGATATGAGGTGAACAGCTCTGTTCCACTATGTACTCCTCCCATGATGTGCTGTCTGGCCACAGGCACAAAAGGCCATGAACTGAAACCTACAAAACTATAGGCCACAATAAGACTTTCCTTTTTATAAGTTATTTTGTTTTAGCAACAGAAATTTGAATAGCATTGGAAGCTTTAGGTAACTTGCAACATAATTACCTGAAAAGTGGTAATTCTTTTCTGGAAAAAGAGAAAAATCTATAAAAGTTATGACAAATTCTTGTAAATGCAGCTTGGTGGTTCAGTTTAATGTGATCTTCATCAAGCTAAATTCTGAAAGTAGGTTTTAGTGATTCTACCTACCTCTAGAAAAGACCATTAGATAATTAATGTCTCAATTTAATGAGAATCTTCTCTGGTATTTTAAAACAAGTATTATAAAGCCCAGATTTGCAATCCTTCCAACACGTAGTTCATCCACAATCCAAAAATTACTTTATGGTAATCTCCCATATTACTTACATCAAAGTACCTTATACTTGAAGAGACACATTTAAAAGTCAAACAATACCACACTGCTTTTGTAAAGTCAGAATATTAAGAGAAAATTTCTTAGTGCAACTTAGGAATGGACAAGATCATCAGTTATATATTACCTTCAGTAAGAGAATCAAAAGACAGTCTTTGCTTTAATTCCTGGCAAAGAAATCTTAATTTCAGAAACATCAATGGTTCCACCTTGTCAAAGTCACAGGACACTAACCTAGTGTAAAAAAATGTTCCATTATAGTAGATTCAAAAGTCCAAACCTTGATAGTTTTTTATATTCTGTCAAATATTGTCAACTTTATTTATTTAGATTCATGTGAGGTATTGATTTTAGCAAACAGATTTAAACTTTCACCCAAGTAAAGAGCCTTCGCAAGTTCATAAGCTCTTCAGTAGGAAGCTCTTATTTTTCACCTTGCTCCTTCTTTTGGAAGAAATGATTCAGACCCTCATGGCCTAAGATTTTCCTGGAGTCAATCTTATGACCACTTACTAAGTTTTTAATGCTCTGCTGATTGCAGAGCTGAACCAGCTGTGATGTTTCACTGCAAAAATTTGCTCCTTCATCCCAGTAAGTATCCCTGGAATATCAAAACAAAGCATTTGGCAGCCAATTTCAGGAGTGTTCATGTAGAATTATGTAGAAATCCCTTAAGATTTCAGAGAAGGGAATTTTCCTTAAAATATTGACCATGTTCCATGATAATTTAGATCATTTAAGAAGGATAGTTGAAACACAAGCATAGATGATGTAAGAAGGGCAATTCTATAACCTAACATAAAACTAGAAGATGAACTGACAAATGTAGAAAACCGACTTGAATAAGGACCCTTGCCAATACGTCTTCTGGCTTGGTGAGTCTTCTAATGACTACATTCTCAGAGGTACCATGATTCAACTTTCAGAAAATTCTGAGACAGAGTCCTGCACTTAACTGATTGCTGAATTTTTGACCCATAGCAACTATGAGTTTCATCAGTCATGGAATGACTTTTACACAGTATTAGGTAATAAATGCAGGTGTTAAAATTAACCACAAGCTTAACATCATAATCTAGAACCCATAATATATTCTTATCCATGATAATAGTAAGAAAGAATTAAATAAAAAGTTACAAGTGGCAAAACTTAGGGTTTTTTTAATAAAAAGAAGTTTAGGCAAAAAATAAACCAACATGGTGTTAAGAAGGTAATGGTGGTGCCCACAATAAAAAAAAATAGCAGTAGAAAGTAGGAAAAGTGGCTTGAGAGAAAATCATCTTTCAATATTGTAAGTGTAGAGAACTGAATTTTAAAAGAAGCTATAGTGATAATTACAAATTGATGGGTTATAACGATTTCTTAAAATTTAGTTTGTTCAATTACCTCCTTTTACAGGTACAGCCAAAGCTTTCACAAAAATCCCTGTGTTTGGAAGGGCAGAGAGCTTTGTTTAGGGTTCATTTTTCAACAAATGGCCTGCTTTTCAGTGAACTCATGAATTGAGCGACTAACCTGTACATTTTAACTGTTCTTTGTTGATTCTGAAACAGTTACTTGATGAGTGTGGTATGACCTGTTTCTCCTACAATCCTCAAACTGTGGGATGGGAGAGGGGGTGGGTAGAATGATTTTTTTCTTACCAATCACATTATCATGCACTTAACTTGGTCCCAGTAGTTGCTAGTTCCCTTGGTAGTGAATCACCATAATGGCAACTATTCTGAGACTTGGTTGACTTTAAGTTGCAAATGATTGACAGTCCTAATACTCAATCACAGATTCTTCTTTAAGGAAAGGGGGGCATCCCTTTTTGGAGATGCCTCTGCACTGGAGAATACTGAATCTACTCTTATATTGTATATTGTTGCATGGTATGTGTTAATTATTCAAACTAAGGCAGATCTAACTTTGATGAAAATATTTGAAGAAATGCCTCAGTAAGCTTTTGTTCATGATAGAAAGTTAGACATATTTTCTGCAGAGCTGTCTTTCAGTAATAAAATAAAATATGATGCCAAAATATGACTCTTCTCTTAGGAGGCAAAGTTTATAAGAAATAGAATGCAACATTATTGTTACAAATAATAATTTGGCTCAAAAGGCAGGAAGACAGTGGCAGGGGTGTCCCCAATCCCAGTTGATGACAATGCTGGCTCCCTGGCACCACATGATGTGTGAGGGAGACTGGAGCAGGTAGACCTCTCTGCCACAGGAACAGGCCTCACACAATCCATGTGGGAGGCAAGATGACATAGGCCAAAATACAAAATGTTGTAGAGCTTTGCTGCTGGGTCTTCAGCAACATAGAAGTGACTATCAAAAACTGAACTGATTGAAAACAAGACAAACACCCGGGAAAGCGTTTCATCCCAGGACTGAGTGTTATTTCTATGACAGACACAGGGTAAGAGATAGACCAGGGAGACTGTCTTGGAGAGGGTGAGAGCTAAACAGGGATCCCTGGGAGGCTCAGGCCAAGGCCAGGAGGATTGTGAGAACTCTACAGTGTGGTGGGATGCCAGGTTCAATGCATATAATCTTCAGAAGGTGGACCTGAAAGAGATGGCTTTTAATCCAGTGGTGCTTGAGCTCTTCCACAGCTGCCCAGATCCAGCAGAAATTAGTGGCCTGAATTACTATAGGTCAATATCTCAGTGGCCTAAGTGTCTTCACTAAAAGTTTAGGCCTCCTTGGGATTGGAGAGATGGCTCAGTAGAATAAGCACTTCCATGACAAGTGCAAGGGCCTGAGTTCAATCCCCTGTCCTGCCCCCCAAAAAAAAATAATGGAAAAAAAAAGTTTAGGCCCCCTTGCTCCAGTTAAGGAGAGCTTGTGAATGGTTCCTGGGTTTGTTAGTATCCAGTAGATGTTTAGCCATTGTGGTCACTTCCTTTGCTACAATCGCCAAGATGACATATTTATTATTGTCAAATAGTTTTCTCTGTATGCCAATATCTAAACAGTACTGCGCTTCACTCCTAAAACATGGGAAACTGGGAAAAAGTAGCTACAAATCTCAGCACATGTAACAAATTTGAAAATAGAAACACGAAAATGCAAGCCAAGACAATGCATCTAAAACCTCTCCACTCTCACAAAACCAATCCAAGGCCATCAAAGAGAGAAAAATCATAAGCTGCATAGCAGAAAGCTCTGAAAGGGTATCAGTGTAAGTAAAAGTAGCTCAATAACATACTTGGCAAATTTAGAGATGTACTAAATCAGGTAATGACCCTAATGAAATAAATGATAAGTGCATCTAGAGAAGACACCAATAAAAATCTACTGGAGCTAAAAAAAAAAGAAAAAAGATTGAAAACATGAATTCCCAGAATACAAAAGAATGGGTGTCCATAAAAAAGATTCAAAGAGAAATCTAAAAGATTAGAAATACAATTAAAATTAAGGGTAACGGAAGGTATCAGTGTGAAGACAAAGTGTCAATTCTAGCAGATAAACCTGGAGTCAACAATCATTTAATTAGAGATACCTTAAAAATAGCAAGAGAATGTGAAAAATGGATTTAGCAGCTATGAAGTCACTCAGAAAAACTAATATAAGAGTAACTGGAATCAATGAAAATTGATACAAAATTAAGTGGAATCAGAGGACAGCACAAAGGCCATAAAAACTGTTTTCATAATTAATAGCAGAAAACTTTCCAGATTTAAAAATAGAATTTCACATACAGATAAGTTAGACATATAGAATACCAGTTATCTATGATCAGAAAAGAAAAAAAGAAAGAGAAAGAAAACCACTGCATCCCACATAATACTTGAAATGCCTGAAATCCCACACAAGAGGAAAACAATGAATCACCTGTAAAGAAAAACGCTTCAGAATTACAGAGACATATCAACAGGGCCTTAAAGGTAAAGAGAAATAGGAATAAAGTGTATCAAGCTCTAAAAGAGAACAACTTCTGGGAAGGGCAATAGCTCAGTGGCATAAGTACCTGCCTGGTAAGCATAAGGCTCCAGGTTCAATCCCTGGTACTATATATAAATAAATAAATACAAATTCCAACACAGGTTGTTTTATCCTGTAAAATTTTCTTTCAAAATTGATGGAGAACTTAAGCACCTGCAAGCAGGCATAGGGACCAGGGGTTCAATCCCCAGCCTGCTGTGCCAGCCCCCCTCCCCCAGGGGCA
>NW_004524869.1:1909178-1911868 GCF_000260255.1 Octodon degus | reverse complement strand
TCAGTGGACTAAAGCACCTACTTAGGTAGATGCAGGGACTGGGGTCTGATCCCCAGTATACAGTGCCAGCCCCACACCTGGGGTGCACTGAGACAGCAATTGAGACTTGGCGTGGTGTTGTGCACCTGTAATCCCAGGACTTGTGAAGCTGAAAACAGGAGGATCACTACAAGTCCAATTTGTGTAGTGAGATCCTATAGACCTTGTACTAAATACATAAAAAAAAGAAATGACAATAATCATGAAAGAATTGTTCAGTATATCCAAAGAAGGCATAGATTTAAAAAGGAGGATAGAAAAATAATAAAAATATTGAATGAACAATACAGGAAAGAATTAGAATGCATAAAACAAGGCCAGTCAAATAGCTCAGTGGATTAAAGCACTTGCTTAGGCAGACACAGAGGCCAGGAGTTTGATCCCCTGGTCTGCAGTGCCGGTCCTATCCCCAGTGCATGCTGAGACTACAGTTGAGACTGAGCGTGGTGGCGCACTCCTGTTATCCCAGCACTTGGGAGGCTGTACACAGGAGGGTCACTACGAGCCCGATTTACACAGTGAAAAAGAGTGTATATTAAAACAGATAATCAGGAAATTAAGAGTTCCATTGAAAGCTGGCAAAACTGCTTGAAAGAAACTGAAGATAGACTTTAAGACCTTGAAGAAAACATTGCAATTAGCAATCATCAAAGGAAAGATTGCCTCAAAGTAACAAGAAATCAAGAAATAAAAATTCAACAACTGCAAGATGGTGCCAAGAGGGCCGGAGAGATAGTTCAGTAGAATAAACACTTGCCTGGCAAGTGCAGGGTCCTGAGTTCAATCCCTGGTACTGAAAAAAAAAAAGTGTGATGTCAAGAAGAATAATAAGACTGTTGTATCCTGCAACAGTAAGAGTCAACACAAATGACATGAAAAGATGATTCATAGAAGTAGTAGCAGAAAATTTCCCAGGCATGGGGAAAGAATCTGACATACAGATAAGTTAAGTATATAGAAGTCCAAATATCTAAATCTGCACCTAGGCACATACATAATAATCAAGATGCTAGAAATTCAGCAAAACAACAACAAAAACAGAATATTAAAAGTAGAGAGTAGACAAACAGAACACCCATAAAGGAAAGCCCATCAGAATCATAGAAGATTTCTCAACACAAACCATCAAGCCAAGAAGGGCTTGGAGTGAAGTATTTCAGGTCCTGAAAGAAAACAACTTCCAAAGTAAATTACTGCATCCTGCAAAACTATCTATCAAATACAATGGAGAAATAAGATGTTTCCATGGCAAAGAACAACTGAAAAAATTCATGACCATCAAACCAAACCTACAAAGAATACTGACAAATATTCTAGAAAGTGAAAAAAAAAGACCATTACTTCAAGAATAACAGCAAAAAAGAACCACCAAGCAGAGTAAGGTATTAAAGAGGAAACCTACAGCAGGAAAATAACATGACAAAGATAAGCCAATATATATCATTTATAGTCATTACTGTAAGTGGTCTAAATTCACCAATTGAAAGAAGCAGACTGGAAGAATGGATCAAAAAACAAAATCCAACAATCTGTTGAATACAAAAGCACATTTAACTCAAAGGGAAGTTCATCAACTAAAAGTCAAAGGATAGAAAACAATATTCCATGAGACAGGAAACGATAAATATCAGGGTACATATTCCAAATGCTGACCATGTGAACTTCAAACCAAGTATGAATAACAGAGATAAAAAAAGATCGCTACATACTTATTAAGAGAAGCTCTAAGAGGAAGTTATAACAATCATATATATATATATGCACTCAATGTCACCACATACAGTTACATAATGCACATTTTAATAGACATGAAAAATCAAATGAGCAATAATGCAATTGTAAGGGAGGACTTAATACCCCATGGCCACAAAGAGATAGATCAATAAGGCAAAAATTCAGCAAAGAAATAGCAGATCTAGAGCAAATTTATGAAGAGATGGACATAGTAAGAATTTACAGTGTGTTCCACCCACCATCAGAATACACATTTTTCTCTGCTACCCATGGGACTTTTTCTGAAGTAGACCATAAACTAGCACATAGAGCATGTTTAAGTAAATGCAAAGGAATTGAAATTATTCCATGCATATTATCTGACCATAGTTCAATGAAACTAGAAATTATTCACAAAAAAATCACAAAAACTCCATAAACACATGGAAATTAAACAGCATCCTAATGAAAAGTCAATGAATGGATCACAGATGAAACTAAAGAAGAAATTAAACAATACTAACAAACAAAAATGGAGATATAACTTACTGAAACCAGTGGGACACAATGAAAGCACTTTTAAGGGGAAATTTATAAATTCTCCCATCAGGAGAAATAAACAATCTTATGACGCACTTCAAGTTCCTAGAACAAGATGGGCAAACATCAAGCCCAAAGCCAAAATAAGGCAGGAAATTATAAAGATCAGAGCACAAGTAAATGCAGTGGAAACAAAGAAAACAATACAAAGGATTAATGAACTGAAGAGCTGGCTCTCTAGAAGAACAAAATTGATAAACCCCTAGCCAAACTTATCCAAAAAGAAAAAAAATTCAAATTGATGCAACAAAAAATGAAAAGGATGAAATCACTACAAACCTTACAGAAGCTCAGAAGTTCACCAATACCCAATTCCAAAATCTTTACTCTCACAGAAT
>NW_004524869.1:1907137-1908888 GCF_000260255.1 Octodon degus | reverse complement strand
ACAAATTCTATCTTCAACCAGGTAGTGCTGAAGAGGTTGTTCATGAGTCGCACCTACTGGCCACCTCTCTCTTTCCTGGATAATCCAATACATGAAGCTTCCCAGCTGGGAAAGTAAGACAGCGGTAATCATGGAAACCATCACAGATGACATGCAGGTTCTGGAGGTGCTCAAGCTGAAAGCAATGAAATTGAAAATATCTGCGTGTGAGTAGCCAGGCCTGTAGCCACATCCTCAAGGCTAGGGGTAAGATCCTCACCTGTAACCACCTGGCCCTGGACTCCGCCAAAGGCTGTGGCATAGCCCTGATCTCTGGTCCACACAACAGCCAGGAGGTGTACAGGCATTTTGGTAAGGCTCCAGGAACTCTGCACAGCCACACCAAACCCTGCGTTTGCCCCACACCAAACCCTGCATTTGCCCCAAGTGCCAGAATTTTGACAGCACCAGAGGCTGACAGGTCAGCCAATGCTACAAGAACTAATAGAGTTGTACTCTGTTAATAAAAAGATTTTAATCATAGGTATTGTTGATCTGCTGACTTTCTGTGCCATCCATTGTGATTTCGCCCTTTTCATTCCGGTCAGAATTTGTTTTAATAATGTTATCTTTCTTTCAAAGAACACACTTTTTATGTATTTAGTACAGGTTCTGCAGGATTTGACTACACAGATTGGTCTTGGAGTGACCCTTCTGCTTTTAGCCTTCCGAGCACTGGGATTATAGGCACGTACCACCTTTAGTCTGCTGAGCTATCTGGCCAGCTCTCAAGTACGATTTTTAAATTTATTGATTGTTTTATTGTTTTCTTAGTTATTATTTCATTATTTTTTGCTATCATCTTTTAATTTTTAAAAACTTATTATTTATGTATTTGGTATAGGATCTCACTACATTGCTTGGACTCATAGTGATCCTTCTGTCTCAGCCTCCCCAGCACTGGGATTACTGTACAACACCATGCCTGGTTTTGGTGGCCAGCAAGGCAGCATGGCATGCAGTACTGGGGATCAAATCTAGATCCTTGTGCTCGCCAGGCAGGTGCTTAGACCACTGAGCTACTTCCCTAGGCCCTAATTTCTGGTCTTCTTTGTATAATTTCCTCTCTTATCTGATCTGTGATATTGATTGTTCATTTTGAAGAAACATGAGGTTCAACATTCAGTTATTTGAGCTTGTTCTGATTTCCTGATGTGTGACTTCATTTCTATAAATGTCCTCTGTCTGACTGCTTTTATTGCATCTCATAGATTTTGATACATTGTATTGCCATTATCTTTTAATTATACATAGTAGTTAATTTAACCTTTAATTTACTCTGTGATCAGTTGGTGTTTAGAGGGGTGCTGTTTAATTTCAATGTTTTCATGTATTTTTTGTTATTTTCTTTACCATCGATTACCAGTCCATTGCACAACAGTCTGACACTAAGCCTAGGATGATTTCAGTTCATCTATCTTTACATAATCATGTTTTATGGGGTAATATTTGGTTTATTTTGGAGAATCTTTTATGTGAAGCAGACAAGAGTGTATTCTGATGTTTTGGAGTGAAAAACTCTATATACGTATACAAAGCTCATTTTCTCATAGATTTAGATTAATTATAATTTTGGTTGATATTTTGTCCCGTTGTTCTATTTCCAAGTGGGGTACAAATGTCTCTTACTTCAGTCGTGAGAGTGCTTATTTGGTTTTTCATGTCTGTTAATATTAGTTTTTGTAGATGGGTGAACCTGTGTTTGGTGCATA
>NW_004524869.1:1904720-1905852 GCF_000260255.1 Octodon degus | reverse complement strand
AAGAAAGAAAGAAAGAAAGAAAGAAAGAAAGAAAGAAAGAAGATAGACTTAGGAATAAATCTAACAAAGTAAATAAAAGATCAATTCATTGAAAATTACAGTACTCTGAAAGAACATATCAAAGAGGGTTTCAGAAAATGGAAAAATATTATTTGCCCCTGAATAGGAAACTAACACTGTGAAAATGGCTCTACTCCCAAAATTATTATACAGATTCAATATAATCACATTAAACTACCATAAATATACCTCACAGATCTATAGAAAACATTCCTAAAATTTATCTGGAAATAAAAGAGACCTAATATAACAAAATGAATTCTGGGCAACAAGGGAAAGGACAGAGGCATTACAATTCCTAATTTGAAACTATACAATAGAGCTGCTGTGATAAAATCAGCATAGTACTGGCAATAAAACAGCTTTGATGATTAATGGAACAGCTTAGAATATGCAGACACAACTACAAATGCACTCAACCACCTTATCTTCAACAAGTGGCCAAACATATTCACTGGAAGAAACATAGCCTCTTTAATAAATGGTTCTGGAAACACTAGCTTTCCACATACTGAAGGCTAGAATTAGACCAATCTCCATCACTCTATCACCATGCACCAAACTACAGTCAAAATGGATCAAAGGTTTAAGTGTTAAAACAAACAAAAATTAAATAATAATAAATCTTCTGGAGGAAAATGTAGATAGAAATACTGAAGATATAAGTATAGGTAGAGAGTTCATGAACAAAAACCAAACTGTACAGAAAAAAACTTCAAAGAATCAATTAACTGGGAGTTCATCATTTTGAAAAGCTTCTGTATATCAAAAGAAATCACAAATACAGTAAAAGAAAGTTAATGAATTGGGAAAAAATTTTAGCTGAGTGTCCCTCATACAAAGAACTTCTCTATAAACATATGTAGAATTTAAAATAAAATCAGGTCCCCAAAATTCAAAGACCCAGTCCAAAACTGGGCATCTCATATAAATATATTAGGTGAAGAAATACAAATGACAAATAACTATATGAAAAATTATTCAATATCACTGATCATTAAAAAAAAGTCATAGGACTGTCCTGCTACAATGTTGTATATGGTTAGATTTCTAAATTTCTGTGTAAAAATAT
>NW_004524869.1:1897439-1903797 GCF_000260255.1 Octodon degus | reverse complement strand
TTCAATATACACCTACTTTCTCTTAGTTCCGTTAGAAGAAGGTTTTGAACTAATAGTGTTTAGACTATTTAGATATCATGTCTGCATGTTTTACTAGGAATAACTACTACAAAGACAACAATATGTAATGTATTAATTATTGTAAGTGTACTACTAACCTGTTTTGAAACTATCTCATTGTTACTTCATTCTCAATAAAATTATTAATATATATAAATAAAAATAATTGATCATTTGAGAAATGTACATTAAAATAACACTAAGATTCCATCTCACCCCAGAAAGAATGGCTATCATCAAGAAGTCAGCCAATAACAAATGCTGGAGGGGCTGTGGGGAAAGAAGAACCTTTCTCCAATGTTGGTGGGAGTTTAGATTGGCACAATCTCTGTGGAAGTCAGTGTGGAGATTCCTTAAAACCTAGGACTGGAGGTCCTATTCAAGCTAACTATTCCCCTTCTTCATATTTTCCCAGAAGAACAGAAAACATCAGACCACAACTATATATGTGCACCCATGTTTATAGCAGCTTAATTTTTCATAGCTAAATCCTGAAAACAACCCAGATGTCCATCAACTAAAGAATGGATAAAGAAGATGTAGTATTTTTACACAGTGGAGTACTACTCAGTTATTTAAAAAAGAGGAGGCTTTTACAGGTAAATGAATACAACTAGAAACCATACTCATATGTGAAATAAATCATACCATCATATGCAACAGCATGTTATCTCAGTAGTGTAAGAACATGAAAGAGTAAATAAAATCTGAAAGATATGATAGATTATATGGAAAGGACAGAATATGTTCAAAGTGAAGGAACAACTGGGATGAGGTAAAGGACACAAAAAAGAAGGAAAAAAAGACATATTTATGTATATATGATATATATATATATATATATATATATAGCTTAGATAATTCTACTGTTGATTTCTACTGGTCTATTGAAAGGAGCAGTTAATGCTTTAATTTTTTCTTTTCTTCTTTTTTTCCCCAATTTCCATGCTTATATCTGATAATCCAAACAACTAAGTTGAAGACAACATTGTGTAATATAACAGCCGTTGTTGAATTCCTATTATTCATTTTGTGAAATTCTGCATCGTTTCTAATTTGGTTTGTATTATTTTTATTCTCTTTAAAAAATAACAGCAGACAAGTTTCATCTTTTTATGTGAAATTTTAATAATTGCTAATGCACAAAATTAAACATTCAGAAACATTGCCGATAGGAAATAGGACATATTATAAAGGCGTTTTTATGCTTGAGTAATTAATTCTTATAATTAACTAATTGGAGTAATGAGTTTTTCTTTTGGCTATGTAGTATTTTGTGCTGTTTCCTAGGTTGTTACAAAGATACAAAATTTCTTATTTCACCTAATAAGCTTGCAAGAGTGCAGTTTTGTAAATGCTAGAACAGGGCATCTTAACCTTGGTCTGTGGACTTCCAAAGGTCCGTAGAACTATAAAAGATTGTTAAATTTCCTTGAAGTTGGGCAGAAAATATAACTATTAGCACTTGAAGAGCAATATGGTATTTCTCCAGCTAGAATTCAGGCCTTCTTTCCTATCTGTCATTGCCCCATGATTCTAGAGGCCCAGTACCTGTGTCATCTCCTCCTAAAATTTGGCTCCCAGCCACTAGGCTTCCTCACCTTCCTGATACTGAAGGAGAGTACTCCCCTGCCTTTAGGCCCTTGAGTTTTTTCTCATCTACATAATCCCGCTGTCTTGTAAGCACATTTTCACCTGTCTCTGCAATACGTTGGGAGGTCCTACCAGACAAGTATCATTGTTACTTTTGCCATTGTATTGCTTCATAATGCTTTCAGTATTTTGTGATGTGTAAACTTTTAACAGGATCTCAGTCTTAGAGCATCTTCCCTAGCACGTTCCTCAGGATCTGAAACATTTCTCCAAACATCACCCTACTTCATTCTGCACCCTACTTCATTCAGGACGCCCTCATTGGATCCCCCTTCATGTCCACTTTTGCTTAATTGAATATTTTACATTCTTTCATTCTGTGAAGGTTGAGCTTGTCAACTCAACAGATTAAGAGATTCCTGGAAAGGTGACATGAGTTCTATGATCAGGTCATAGGTAGATGTACTAGTAGGAGGTGAGTTATTACTGCATAGTTACCTTTGGAAGTTAAGTCCTTGCTGGGGCTCTTCCCCTGTACTCTGCTTTCTGGTTGCCATGAACAAAGAATCTTTGCTCTGTCACACCCATAAGCTATGATATTTCTGCCTTGGAATCTGCTTATCATAGGCTGGAATTTCTGAAACTATGAGACCAAATAAACCCCTCCTCATTTAAGTTGTATATGTCAGGTATTTTTGTCCCAGTAATGGGAAAATTGCCTGATACAAATCGTGTTTCCATCCTGCCTTTCTCCCAACTGTGTTGATAAGAAATGTTCAGATCTGGGTTAGGGAAACTATTTCTAGATCATATTCCTTGATAAGATTTTCTAGGACTTTAAATATTTGTGTCATGAAATAATAAATAAATCTCTTGGCTATGTTTCAATTAGCCGTAAGAAAGAATTTACTTGAAAATTTTTCTGTGACACCATGGTGGTGGGCACATATAATCAATCCCTGAGAGACTGAGGCAGGAGGATCACAAGTTTGTGCCCAGCCTGGGCACCTTCATGACTTCCTGAAATGCTGTCTCAGAACAAAACTATTTTTAAGGGCTGAAAGTGTAACTTAATGAGAAGGCCCTACTTATCAAGAAAAAAAAATCTTTCACTCTTTTTCAATTAACCTGGGATAGAAAGTGCAGAAGCCATATAGTGTAAGTTACTGAGGACTTGCTTTAGAAGCCTAAAATCTACTTAGTACTCATGTGCTAGGGATAAATGTATACTTAGTATATATGTTGACACATTTTGTTAGCTACTATTTCTCCACTTCTAATATAGTTCCAAACAAATCTGGCTTTTTATATCTTCTGTTTATGTATTTGGTACAGGGTCTCGCTATGCAGATTAGACTCATAGTAACCCTCCTGTCTCACAATCCCCAATGCTGGGATTACAGGCATGCATGTTTTGAGACCAGCAGTGTTCTGAGACCAGTTTAACATGTGGTGCTGGGGATCAAACTCAGGACCTTGCACTTGCCAGGCAGGTTCTTAGACTGCTGAGCTTTCTCCCCAGCCCAGTTTATGTTCATCTTTAGCAGAATAAAATATCCTATGAACTGGATTAGAAACAAAATCTGTTTTACATTTGAATTGTTTATACAATTTGCCCTCCTCTTCTAAATTAGAGATCCCTAAGGAAGAGGAGCCAGAATTCGTTGTTCTTGGAGTCTTCCACGGGGTCTAGCACATACCATGTTTATATATGCAAGGTTACAAATGCATTTTACTTAATTTGAAGAGGAATATTCACAGCGACAAGAAATGAGATGGGAATGTTCATCCAAGCACCATAGGTCTGAGGAAGAAAGAAGCATTCGGCATATGCTTCCTTAAACTGTTCCATCCATGTGAAAAGTGAATACCAGGGAGGTTAAAGTTGCCTATCAAGAGAAATTATATTTCAGTTTTACTTGAGAAACATGTGCAGTCTTGCCAATATGGGAAATTCTGAAGCAGCGACAGTTTAGAATCCTGAAGAGCTGGAACTTGCTTCCCTGGACCAACTCATAGACAAGTCTTCTCAACTGAATCTCTAAGAGTGCATCTCTAAGTTGCCACTGGTAGAGCTTTCCTCTCCCTTAAGGCCAAGACCTGTGCTTTCTGATCTAGTTGTACCCTTCATCCAGTTTCACTGCATTAAGTGGCAGCACTACCACTTGGCACTGCAGGTGCCTGCAACACCTGGACATTAGTTAAAGCCCTAAAGGTGGAGTAGTTTCCTTTCTGCCAAGCAGAAGCCATTGTTCCCATGCACAGAGGATCAGAGAGTAGCTACGACAAGCAGAGGCACTTGAAGTGCTTTCAGGTAGGGGTCTGAGGACCGACCCCCTTGCTTCACATCTGTCACCTACAGCATCTTTTCTTTACATTGTTGAGGGCTTCAATTAATTTGTTGGAACTGTTGCAAGATTCTGTTCTAGTTACATCGAACTTTCCTCCAGATAAAGAATGAACTTTACGCTTATCTAGTCACAAAAACGTTTTTATGTAGACAGCCTGTAGCAAACAGATGAAGAAAAAAGAAACACTTAGGAACATGTAATACTGTATTCTTTCACAATTTAGGAATATTCGTCTCAAAGCACTTTCAAAATATAAAGAACAAAAGTATATCCACTATCAAGCTAAAGGTAGTAGCTGGTCTCTATAGAACTAGTTTCTTTTTAAATTTTATTTCTTTTTTTTTAATTAATTAATTAATTTATTTGTGTGTGTGTGTGTGTGTGTGTGTGTGTGTGTGTGTGGCCAGCTCAGCCCACCAGGGGGCGGGGCTGGCTGGCATGTGGGGCTGGGGGATTGAACCGTGGTCCCTGTGCTTTGCTAAGCTTGTTCTAAGTAGGTGCTTTAGACCACTGAGCCATCTCACCAGTCCCTTAAATTTTATTTCTTTGTAAGAGTTGCATATAAAATTGTACTAAAGACTTAGTTTCCTTTTGAAAAAAGAAAGATCTTTTAAATTATTAGATCCAAATATCTCCTCGTTAAATTCTGCACTTCTCTTACTTTTACACACGGACTATTCCGTCCGTTCAAAAGCAGTTGTACAAGTTATCTCCAAGGTACTTGCTGTTCAAGTAGTCTACAGGGACACTGGCTTTCCAGGCTCAGGTACATAAATTAACTCCCAAAATCTGTTTCCTTGCCTCCCCCATGTCTCTGTGAGCTACTCTATAATTCTGAAGTGCTTGGCAAATTACTGTCCAGTTAGCGTCTAGCTAAATTATATTTCACTCAAGTTTGCTTTAGGGATTTAAGAAAACAATGCATCAGATTGTGGTGACTACTTAAGGGATTTAAATTGTGGGTGTTTCTTAACATATGCTTAACTTGAAGAAAAACAAAAGAAAGCATCTGGATGCCCTTAGAAACTACTAGGTTATAAACACATTCAGGTAGATTCTCAAGCACATCTGATGAAGTGGCCTTCAGTGAAATTATGCAGCAGCAGAGTGGATTTGGTCTTCGCTGGTGAGAGTGAGGTGACATCTCAGCTCCTTTCTTGTGCATAGTGTCCCCCCACCCCCATTCAGACCTCATTTCTGTTGAAAGCCACAGGATTTCATTCACTGGTTTCTTATTGTCAGGATGGTTGACACCCTTTGTTTGACTAGAAATAAAGGTGATCATTTCTTATAAATTATAACAAGCTTTGGTAATTTGTAAGGGAGAGTATTAGGAGATCTGACATTCCTTTATGGACATCTAGATGCTTTGCCTGTATAGGTGCCCATAAAGAACCTCCTGAGTTCAGAGATGTGTTGGACACAAATATGGTATTTCCCAAGTCATAAGAGTGAGTAAACAAAGTCTGACTTAGAAATACTCTAAACATAAAACATTTCTCTAAAGTTGGTTTTAACTTGCTAAGCAAGGACTTGGGTATTCAAGAAAGGAGAATAACAGAACAAGGGACTAAGGAAGATGAAAGGAAAGACAAAAAGACAGAGGTGGAGAAAGAAACCAAAAGGGAAGAAATGAAGGAGAAGAAGTAAAGGGAGAGAAGAAGCAAAAAAAGTCATTAACTGAGACGTCACTGTGTTCTCAGGCATTGTGTTGTATGTTTTCTTACACAAAGAAGAAATCAGGAGGCAAATACGCTGAGTTCAAAGATAGAATGATTTGATTAACGTTAGGTAAAATGATGCTAAGGCTATTATGAAGAAAGTCTCTATTGAATAATCTCTACTAAGTTGGCTAAATATTGGCAACATGTGTTGAAAGTAATTTAAGTATTTTTTTATACTTAGGAAAGACCTCAAAGGGCTTCCTGGATGACAAGTAAGAGACATAGAGATTGATGAACATCCATTAAACACACAAAGAAATGACAACTTACAAATCTATGAATCACAAATCTGGGTAACTACAAATCAAATATTTTCATTTGTAAGACCAGAAAATTGACATATTATGAGTCACTGTTATGTTTATATATTTAATATAATGTTAGCATAACTATCAGTGTTATAACGATGGTGTATACTATTAGTGGCATAACTAAAATCTGGACAATTGAACACAATAATTAGGGACTATAGGATTTTTTTGTGTGTGTGTGTGTGTCAAGGAAGCTTTATTTTATTTTTTTTCCATAATTTTTTTGAGAAACAAATAGCAATGAGACAGTTTCAAATCAAATTGGTAGGACAATTTCAATAATTAACACATTGTATACTCTCTTCCTAATAGCTATTTG
>NW_004524869.1:1856797-1897129 GCF_000260255.1 Octodon degus | reverse complement strand
ATTTGCTGTACAAGATGCAGACATGATATCCTATTTACAAACACTATTAGAACAAATCCTTCTATTCATTAAGAGAATGTAACTATATATCTATCTTAACCATTTTGAATACAAAGATACAAAATGGACATTCATCTGTATCCCGTTTTTTGTTTAGTTCTGTCACTTGAATATTATAAGTGTGTTAACTCAGCAAAATATTCTAAAAGAGTCCAGTAGTCAATAATAGTATTGGATCTTATGCTTCACTGGCAGTGTCAGAAGTTGTTGACGAGTCCCCTACAGCTGAACATAACACCATGGCTTTACTTCTTATACTTCGTTTTTATACTTTTCTGCTGGTTGGTTAAGACCATGATAAAGCAAGACCTATGCAACAAAAGTTGTAACTTTTGAGTCTGATAAGGTCAGTGAAATCCCCTCAGGATTTATCCTGAGATCCTGTACCTCAGATTGTAGATCCTTAGTCAGTGTCAGCCATGTGTATGAGTCATGGCCATTGCTTGGCCATTGTGCTCTCTGTGAAAGCCTGAGAGAATGTTTTCTCTCCATATGACTCTCCTTAGGCACACTCTACATCACTGATCACTTTCCTCTTTGGCCCCATAATCTCCTTGACCAGAAAATTTGGGTCATTACTGAATTACATGACATTACAGTACAAGTTCTCATATGTCTTAAGTCTTAATTGATCTTGGAAGACTAGGGCCAAAATGTTGGCTTTCTTTGTGGCCTTCCATGTTCTCTAATTTTGGTCTGCAAACTTAGGTTGTTAACCCTCCGGAAGAGAAGCTTAGTGTTATTACCATACAACCTAGGCTGTTAAGCTTAACCTCACTATCTGTCTGAATATCAAACATCTTAGGCATAACATGGAACAGGTATTTTTCATCAAGTATTGATATGTTCAACTTTAAGTCCCTACAGAATATGATGAAAAAAACATTTAAAAAATTAAAATATATTTTACAATTAGGCATAAAGAATTATATAATTCTTATGTTTACATGTAAGTTCAGAAATCTAACCATATACAACCTTGTAGCAGGACAGTCCCGCAACATTCCTTTTCCTGTTTCCTGCCTTCAAGGAGAAGAGCTAGGAAACATGACAGTGGCAAGTCATAAAGTTCTATGTAGAAGATGGGTAAGGCAATGATCCTGAGAATCTTTAGAAGATTTTTGAATCTAGCAGTTAATTGGAATGATTCTCACCCTGACTAACTATATATACAGATACCTGTGAACTAAGCAACTGCACTGAAGGTGGAAATTTGTAATAGTAGGTTTATGCTTGGAGGGCCTGTCATTCTGGTCTTCTGAATATGGGCTGCTTGTCATGACATGCCAGTTGCTGCCATGCTGTCTCTAGGGTAGATGATTGTTCAAAAAGAAGCAGGTGGTGAATGAAGGGACTATATGATTTTTATCTTGACCAATCAACATGTGCTATTTTAATGATAGTTATTCTAAATTGTGAATAAACTGTTCAATTTATTTTACAACTGGAATATCAGGAATCATAAAAACTTTCTCATTTTTTTTCTAAGATTGAATTGCAATGTATTCTTAATAAACAAAAGCCTAAGTATATTTATATTATTTTAATAAAAGTCTGAGCATTGAGGTAACTATTAGTTCCCTTGTTTAGATGTGACCAAAGCACAGAGAGTTTAAATAACTTGCCTAAGAGGCCAAACTTCACAAATAGACCTTGGATTCTAGCTGAGGTCTATTTTTTTTCTCAGGCTTTGCACTTAGTGCTTTCTGCCTAATTAGCACAAGCAAACAGATTCAAAGATATGCTAAAATATAGAGGAATACATAAGACTATTAGCACACATGCGACTAAACTCTCAATATCATGTCTTTTGTGTGAGAAACAGAAAGCATAAATAAGAGCCAAAATGGATGATAGGTTGCGAAGTGGGAAGAAAATGTCCAAATGGGAAAGGGAACAAGGAAGGGGAGAGTAGGGAATGAAGCAAAGGACAAAGGGAAACATGAGAATAAAAGGAAGAAATGAAAACAAAGATTTTGCAAATAAGGAGGGAGGAAAATGTTGAAAAGAGGGAGAAGATTGGAGAGTAAGGGCCAGCAAGATAGTTCAGCAGAGTAAAGCTCCTCCTTAGGCAAGCTTATGCAAACACAGGGACCATGGTTCAATCCCCAGCACCACATACCATGCCAGCCCCACACTCAGGGTGGACTGAGCTGGCCACCAAAAAAAGAAGAATAGAGAATAAAATAAAAATCAAGATATGTTATGTACAGGTAAAATTACCTATGATGAATTCATGATTATTATGTATATAAAAAGTATACCAACAAAACTAATTTTTAAAGAATTAAGATGGGTTATGTACATATACCAACGAATCAAAATGAGTGTTATTTTATGAACTGTATGCAGGTACTCATGAAAATTTTTAAAAATTAAAACTCTTGCAGTCATTAAAAGAGTTGAAGGAGACATGATGCTTAAATGTAAAACAAAGATCCTAAATGAAACCTGGTCTGGGTAAAACACACATATGCACAGCTGTAGAGGACATTTGAGGACAATTTTGGAAATTTTAGTATGAACTATGTACGTTAGATAAGATTTTTATCTCAGTGTTAAATTTCTTGACTGTCCTTATTCTATTGTGGATATACAGGAGATTTGTGTTTTTAGCTGCTGTACGTTAATATATTTAGAGTTGCAGTTTGAGAGTGTCTACAATTTTCTATCCAATAATTTAGATATATATCTTTGGGATTTATTATGTTTCCCTTGGATGTGTAGTAGATATTCTGGAGAACTTTAGGGAAAGATCCACCTGCCTTACTATATCTGAGTTCTAGTCAATCCTCTTCTATTTTTATTAACAGGAAAAAGGTACCTTCTTAATCTTATATAATGGCTGGTGTTATTTTATTAGTAACTTCTTTTTTTTCACTTTATGTGTTTGGTACAGGATCTCACTACACAGCTCAGGCTCATAGTGATCCTCCTGTTTTCAGCCTCCCTAGTACTGGGATTACAGGCATGTGCTACCACACTCAGGCTTGGTCACCAGCTCAGCACTCACTAGGGGCAGAGCCAGTGCAGCATTTTATTTATTTATTTATTATTTATTATTTATTTTGGTGACCAGTCTGCTGAGCTATCTTGCTGGCACTGGTTGGTCTTATTCTGAAATTATGTTCTACCTCTAAAATCTTTCCCAAAGCCCTAAGGAGATTTTGTAAAAATGTAGTACACGGGGCCAGGGAGATAGCTCAGTAGAATAAATGCTTACCTAGCAAGCGCAAGGGCCTGAGTTCAATCCCCAGTTCCACAAAATAAAGAAATAAATAAGTATAAATAAATAAATAAATAAATAAATAAATAAATAAATGTAGTACATTCAGAGTCACTGTCCTGGGTGCCTTTGTAGAATGCTATACAGGAAGAAGAAAGAAAAGTATAGCCAACTGCAAATTACAGTCATGGTTGACAAAAAGGAGAAGAGATTTTTATGAGACTTACTGGCGAGTTTTCAACATACAGACTTTGCGACTCTATCCAGTCACTAGTGAGCAAAGAACATGCATCTCATATAATATGTACATTTGTTTGTCTTTTGATGATGATTGTGGCAAGTTCTCTTACCCTTGATCAGTTGGCCTCTTATTTTCTCTATTGTACTATTAAAAGAATTAACTAGAAGTAAAGAGGTAGGACACAGGGTAAGCTGTAAGAAGTGAGGAGGATTTTAAACTGTGTGAAGATGGTATTGGAAACAGAATAGGCAAGGGCTCCTATTTACAAATGCAGTCAGAATACAACATAGAGGAGGAAAGCAAATCTAAGATAAAAGCTATTCTCTCTCACAGAATCTCCCCAGATGTTCCCCTAGAGTCATGGAGCTTAACTTGTGTTTTTCCACTTTCAGTAGTGATTTGAGCACCGAAAAATATTTTTTCTTCTCTAAAAATAACAATTTGACTGACATACTAAATAGAAACTAGTATATGGCTCAAGGAAGAGGGTAAGAAAGGTGAACTCAACAGGACAGCCACTCAGCAGCCACTTAGCAGGGAAGAGAGCTTAGCACAAGTAAGTTGTTAAGAGGTGGGGGCATGAGCTTGGGGAAAGTTAAAGTCTGCATGTTGGTGTCATATGAAAATTCCTATTTGAAAAATCTAATATTCAGCATGATAACATTAAGAGATAGGAGTACCAGGCATAGTGGCACAAGCCTATGATCCTAGTACTTTAGGAGACTGAGGCAGGAGGATCATGAGTTTGAGTTCAGCCTAGACAATTTAGGGAAAGCCTGTTTAAAAAACAAAAAAAAAAAAAAGGTGGAGACTTGGAGAAGTGGGAAAACCAGTTGGTCTTTGTCCTCGTGCGCATATAAAGAGGGCTGAAAGAAACTCTTTTCTCCTTTGCCCTCTTTTTAGTGTAAAGACATCCAACAATGGACAGGCCTCTCTTCTTCCCTCATCCCCTCTCTGTATTGTTTTATTGTGTGAAACAATGAAATGTGAACTACACGCTTATCTTAAATTATAATAGAAATGCTAGAAGTTTAACATTATCAAAAGTATTGTTTGTTGGAAGATTAATGTAGTTGATGAAGATAATTGGACTCTTAAGAAAAGAATCTGAAAAGGGTAAAAACAAGGATAATTTAGAGACTATCTTCAGTTTACTGTAGCATCATAAAGTCCCAAGATAACCAAAGCTTTATGTGGGCTTTTGAGTTCAAGAAGATCCTTAGCCAGGCTGGCCAGGTAGCTCAGAGGACTAAAGCACCTGCTTTGACAGAGCCCAGCAGCCAGGTTTTGATCCCTGGCCTGCCATGCCAGCCTTGCCCCCACGGCATGCTGAGACAGCAATTGAGACTGGGGGTGGTGGCACGTGCCTGTAATCCCAGTGCTTGGGAGACTGAAAATAGGGGAATCAATATGAGTCTGATCTGTATAGTAAGACCCTGTAGACCCTGTATGCCCTGTCCTAAATTCATAAAAGATACTTAGCCAACTAAATCAGGCAAATAAATCATTTCCATTGACCTCAGAGCATTAAAGAATTTAAATCTATTTAAATGTTGCATGGTAGAAGGCAAGTTATACAACTTCTGGAATAAACAGATCCCACTCAAGCACAAATCCCTATCTCAAGTACAATTTGAGATGGATCCCCTGAATCTCCATGGACAGATCTAAGATCTTATCATACAAATACTGCCTGAAGTTGTTTGCCTTTATGTAAATAGCACAATATGTCTCCCTTGGCAACCATGTCTTCCCCATGCAAGACGCTCTGGCAGACAGAATTTCTGTGAGTCACTTGATACATCCCTGCACTATTAGTCAATGGGAAGCAAATGGTAAAGACTCCAAGGGGAAGCCATGCTTCCATCCAACCAAGTGATCTGTTTATCTAAGTAGAAACTCAGAGATAGAATTTTCCTGCATTCATGCTGGCAGAACAAGAGTTTGTCTCATGACTTCATGCAACAGAAGATCCCCACAGCATGGCAGAGCACCCAGGAAGGGCCAGGAAGAGCCACTGGCCATGGTTGCTTTGGCAGGAGCTGCTGCAGTGCCAAGCTGCCAAATTTCCCAGCTGTGCTCAGCTCCCATCCCCAAGAAGCACTTCCCTCTCTTTACCAGTAAGTAAGTGGTTAGCTATATTATATAGTGAACACAGAAAAAGTAATTTCTTATTAAAATTTTTAAATAAAGAAAGACAGTGAGTAACATGCTAATATCCTATTGTCTCTCCTTTGATAATTTCCAGATTGCCAGTGATACTGGTAATTTACTCAGAAAATGAACAACAAAAAAATCAGAACCACTGAAAGCACTTTTTTTCTACTCTGCCCATCTCCTGACTGTTGTGGTTAACCAATCACCCCAAAAGCATACCTTGGGTGAAATCATGGAATGGACAGCTGGAGTAAAAGTCAGTGTGGCTGAGATTAGAGACAGAGACAGAGACAGAGACAGAGACAGAGACAGAGACAGACAGAGATGGAGATGGAGACAGAGACAGAGAGAGAGACAGACAGGGACAGAAACAGAGACAGAGATATCAAAGTGAATCAGTGTTCCTGGACTGAAGGTCAATTAACCAATGAGGAAAGGCAGAGCAGGACAACAGTTAAGTAAGAAAACTGAACACATTTGTTCTTCCTATTTTCCTCCTTCCTCCTCCTCTGTCTTCTTCCTCTTTTCTCCTTTCCTTACTCACTGAAACCTGAAGTCTAGTGAACCTAGAATGATGAGAAGAAAGATCATTTGGGGAGGATCCGTAACCCCATTCTGAGCCCTAAACTAGGCTTCCCAGCCCACAGAATGACCCTGTCTGTGCCTCTTCTCCAAGCTGTAAGTGTAGGTCGCTGAATTCCCACACACTTCTTTGTGACATGAGATTAAAGAAAAACAACAGCCAGCAATAGCCTCTCATTCTCCTCAGTGTAAATATTGTTGTAGCTCTAGCAAAGGACTGCAGCAGGAGAGCACCAAGATGCCACCTTCTAGATGACAATCCTAGGAAATATTGCTCTCTTTGAAGCCTGGCCATGAGACTCTGAAGCCAAGAAAATGTCCTACACATGTTTTTCCACGAGGAAAATCCAAGAACGGAAGAGCGTAGATGACAAGCAAGAAAGGAGGCTGGATCTAAGCAAATTCTTGCAGACATTGTTGACGCCCCACCCAGCTCCAGACCTCATTCTTCTGGTGTGCACCTCCTCCCCCATCGTTCTCAGGGTCGCGTTCCTTCACTATGCTACTGTGCTTCCTCCTGTTCCAGAGACCAGCTTCTGTGTTTCTTTTCTTTGGGCTATCTACCAGAGTCACAGCAGCCTTGTTCACCTACTTAGAGAAGTACCTATAAATTTACATTTCCTTTCAAGCAGACCATAACCAGTAATAAAAGGAAGACAACAAGCACACAGTCCAATTCCTCCTCACTGAGATGGAATCACAGAGGTCTCTCCCAATAATACATAGCCTATGAACTGGCAAAAAAAATTATCACCAACTCCCACTCTGACAAAGGCCTTCTGTAGAGAACATATAAAGAATTAAAAAATATGTATATCAGGTGCTCAAAATTGAAATACACAGTCCAAAAATATGCATCTGAAAGGAATATACACTGTTCAGATGAAGAAATGGAAATAGCAAATAAATATATGAAAAAAAGGTTCAACCTCATTCGCCATTCAAGAGATGCAAATGAAAAGACTAAGGTTCCATCTCACCCCAGAAAGAATGGTTATCATCAAGAAGTCAGTCAATAACAAATGCTGGAGAGGCTCTGGGGGGAAAAGAGTCCTTCTCCACTGTTTGTGGAAGTGCAGTCTGGTGTAACCACTATGGAAATCAGTGTGGAGATTTCTTAAAAAGCTAGGATTGGAGATCCCATTCAAGCCAGCTATTCCCCTCCTAGGTATTTTTCCAGAAGAACTGAAAATGTTATACAACAGTGGTAAATGTGCACCCATGTTTATAGCAGCATAATTTGTCATAGGTAAATCTTGGAAGTGACCCAAAAATGTCCATCAGCTGAGGAATACATAAAAGAGATGTGGCATTTTTACACAATGGAGTATTATTTAGTTATAAAATGGATAAGTATGAGGCTTTTATCAGTAAATGGATAAAACTATAGACCCTATTCTTAAGTGAAATAAATCAGACCCACATGTGCAAACATCGTATCATCTCCTAGTGTAAGAATCTGAAAGACTAAATAAGATCTGAAGGGGACAATAGATACTGTGAAAAAGGGATAACACCTCTGTAAAATGAAGAAATTATTGAGATAAGAAGGACAGGAGAGGGAGTGGGGATAGAGATATATCTATGTATGTAAGCAGGAAGGTTTGGATAATGTTATTGTACATTTCTGCTGGTCTATGGAAAGGAGCAGTTAATGCTTACTTTTTCTTTGCTTTCTTGTCTAATTTCACCATTTTTTATGTTTCTCCCTTCTTAATTTCATATAATTTTCTTTTTTCTTCCTTTTTCCAGTTTTGAATGTAAACAACTAATCTAAAGACAGCAATGTACAATAAAACAAAGAGTCAAATTCTATTATCATGTTTGGTGAAGTTCTGTCTCATTTCTAGTTTTTTATTTTATATTACTATTCAGTATTTGCTTTAAAAATAAAAATAAAAAAGAAAGACTGAAACTCTCAGTAGTCCCTCACCTTAATGCAAAGGAAGATCAAGCTCAGCAAAGTTTTCACCTTTAACCAGGAAGGAAGAAAGTAATGGCTTCCAGCCACAGGCTCTTGTCACCTGAGGCTGTAGAGATGGTGAAAATTCTGTGATGAAAGCTTCCTTTGTGTAGTGTTTTCCTTTTCCCTCAAGGAATGGAAGGTGGAATAAGGAAAGCAGGATGGCCTGAAGTCATAAAGCTGACCCTGAAAGATTTAACCAAGAAAGCAAACTTTTGGGAAAGATTCAGGAGGCAAAAGACTGGAGAGACTGGAATCAAGTGGAGAGACAGGTGACAATTGCCAGTAGTAGCGTTCCCCAGCAGCAGCCAGGATGATTGAGGTAAGTCAGCTCCTGTCACTCTTCAGCTCTCACTCTGCTGGCTTTCCTCTCTCCAGGAAGACTCAGGTCCAGAAAATATTGGATAGCTATTACAGCCTCGATTCTGAAGAGCCCTCTAAGGTCCTTAAGTTCAAGGCTTGGTCCTCCAGTCATGGTGCTGCTGGAAGGTGAGGGGATCTTTCATAGGTGTGGTATATTGGAAGGAAGTTAGCTCCCTGGGTGGGAGAAGTGTGCCCTTCAAGGAAGTAGTGGCCTTCCTGTCTCTTGTACCTTCTAAGTTAAAAAGAGGTAAACAGGCCTCCTGTTCCATGAACTCCTACTGTGATGTACTATGTTGCAAATACCCAAAACAGTAAGACCAAATAAACATGACCTGTAACCTCTGAAACTCTGAACCCAAATAAACATTTCCTCCTCTAAATTGATTGTCATTTTGTATTTTTTCACAGTAAGAAGAACATAATAATATTTATTCAGGAATCTACTTCATTTATATCATTAAAGAAGCCCACACTGCCCCTTTTGGTTTATTTTTTACGCTGTCTTATCCTTTTTCTCTGGTTTTACTACTTACTATGTCTTACTGCCTAGCATATGGTTTACTTGTTTGGTTAAAATATGCCCTTTCCCTACTAGAATATAATGCCTCAGAAAAAATATCACCCTGGATCTGTCTCTAGAACTGAGTCTGTCATTTTGTAGTGAAAGAACAAAACTTAGAAGAGAAAAAATAGTGTAGACAACAAAAGGAAAATGATCCCAACCAGTAGAGAGATCAAATGCAAGACGTGTAATCTAAATGTGGATAGAAAGATAAAGGAAGTTGAGAAGAACTGATAAGTCTGTGGTGGTTTCAAAACTAGATCCATTCATCCTATCTGTAAACTAACGAGGGTTCTATTGTACTAGCTCTTTCTCCTCCCTGTCCCAAAGAAAGATTCACATACCTTCTACATATTGAGCCAGGCACATGATCTGCATTAGCCCCGGTCTTCATGGTGACCCTAAAAATTAGGTAATTGCTGTCCTAACTTTGAAATGAAGAAATGAGGGAAAAACTTAAACAACTTCTTCACAGTATCCAAAAGTGGAAGCAATGCAAGTGTCTATGGATGGAAGAATGAATAATAAAAATGCCTTATGTTGATAAAACAGAATAACATCTGCCTATGAAAAGGAATAAACATAGAAAGGCCATAGCTCCTAAGAGTTGTTATCCTAGGAAATTTCCTTCAATATTAAAATTAAAAATGACAAAAGATGAAGGCTTCTCACTGGTTTTTATTGAACACATTTAAAGCTTCTAATTTTGTGGAGATTCCAGCTGTCTATCTACTCTTAATTTTTCTTTTCAAATAATTGGAGAATGTTAGGGCTAAAAAGTACCTAGGTATTTACTGTACACATTTTTATCTAAACTCATACAAAAGCATCAGAGTTCTCTAAATGCCTTAGAATTATATACAGAATTTTGTATTTAAATACCCACATAAATATTGTTTCTGGAAAGGATTCACTGTCTCTGCTTTATTTTCAAAGATACATAAGACCCTAAAAAATTCTTCAGTACAGAAAAGGAAACAAAAAGTAAAATAGCTACCTAGAGAATGGCAAAAAATATTTTAAATCATATCTCTGATAAGAGATAATCTCCAAGTTATCTATGGAACTCCTACAACTTAATAGAAAAAAGTAACAACTTGAATAAAGATAATCAAAATGCTTAAATAAATATTTTTCCAAAGAAAGTATTCAAATTTCCAGCCTATAAATGACAAGTGTTTGACATTACTAATTATCAGGGAAATATAAGTCAAAGCCACAATGAGTTATTGCCTTACACCTGTTAAAATGGCTATTATTAAAAAGTAATAACAATTGGTGAGGAAGTAGACAAACTGAGAACCTTGTACAAAGTTAGTAAGAATGCAAAATGAAGCAACCACTGTAGAAAACAGCATAGAAGTTCCTAAAAAATGAAAAATGGAACTACATATAATCCAGCAATCCCCCTACTGGATGTACCAACTAAAGACATAAAAACCAATATCTCAACACCCATGTTGATTGCAGCATTACTCACAATAGCTAAGATATATTAACAACTTGAATGCTTGTCAACAGATGAAGGAAGAAAATGTGGCATATGTGTACAATAGAACACTATTCAGCTTTTAAAGAGGAAGAAAAGTCCTGTTGCATGTGCAATGACATAAATGAGAACCATACAGTAAATGAAATAAGTCAGAATCACATGGAAAAATATTACATTGTTCCATTGATACTGATTTTCTGAAATAGTCAAACACATAGAAACATATTAGAATGATCATGGCCAGAGGCTTGGGGGAAGACATAAAGGGGAACTTTCTTTAACATGTATAAAGTTTAAGTTATGCAAAATGAGTAAGTTCTACAACAGATACCTTGTAAAGTATTATGCATATCTAATAGTTCTATAATATATGCTTACAATATTATTAGTTGGGTAAGTCCCATGGTAAGTATTCTTATAACAAGTGTGTGTGTGTGTGTGTGTGTGTGTGTGTGTGTGTGTGTGTGTGTTAACAGAAACAGATTTTGAATTTTACTCACTAGAGTATTGTCAGTCATATTATTCCTCAGTTTTAAAACTGGAAAGTGAAATTTGTAACACAAGTCTACCCTTGTATCTCACCACAAAAAATACAGAGAAAAAAGCATGTAAGATACAGTTTTCCTCATCAACAGTGGGGACTCCAGGGAGAACACTCACTGCCCAGTCCCCTCAAATTTGGGATCCAGAGCTAGAGCAGTGCCTCTTGGATCTGATGCGCATATGGATCACCTAGCAATCTTCTCAAAATCAGGTTCTGAGCCAGTATTTCTGGGATGAAGCTAGAGCTCTCATTTCTAATAGTCTCATATGACACTAGTGTTTGTGGAATAAAGTTTGAGTGATGAGAAACTCCACCACTGGCTTTTGAACACTTTCATTTGCCAAGCTCTGGGTTACTATATCAGAATTAGGAAAACTCATTAAACACAATTTCCCAGGCCCTTCTTTTCTAGAGACACTGGCCCAGAGCAGGCCATGAAACGTGTCTTTAAATGGCACAGCTGGCGCCCAACTGTGTGGAAATTATAGTTCTAAAATATAGCCCTTTGGGAGAAGTAGACTTAGCTGTTCAAGATGATTCATGAAGAAAGAAAATAATTTCTAAGGAAAAAAGGAAATAGCTATATCAATACTGAGCACGAGGGTTGGAAATGGTGTCTTCATTCAGAAGCAGCTTACAAAATATATCTCCAAAACACAAAGATGTTCAGTAAACACAGAGGTTGCCAGGGTCTCCCACTTCTTGATTAGCCATTTATGTGCACATCACCAATATCTTATTTTATAAAATCAAGATCTTTATACTATGAAACAACAATGCATTGTTATAAAATAATGTGAAACTGTTTGACCAGACAGATTTCCTATGATCTCATGGCACAGGAATAAAAAGTTGTTGGATACAAATATTAAATTCATATATATGTATATATATATATATATATATATATATATAATATATATATCCCACTTCTTTTTATTGGTATATAGCTATGATACAAAGTAAGTGCTGGTTCATTTTTAATCTTTCATGTTTACTTTCATAGAAAAACATTGTACACAAAATGTGAATCTTGAATATATGATGCTAAATAAAAGTAGCTCCGAGGGGCCGGGGAGATGCCTCAGTAGAATAAGTGCTTGCCTGGCAAATGCGAGGGTCTGAGTTCAATCCCCGGTTCCGAAAAAAAAAAAAAAAAAAAGACAGCTCCTCCAAAGAAACAAGGGAGGCTCCCTTCTAAAAGTAGCTCCAAGAGCTGAATGTTCTGCAGTTCTACTTATGCAATAGTCTGTAAAAGACAAAACTTTAGGAACAGAAAACATAACAGTAGTTGTGGGATGGGATGGCAATAAAGAGCTTCTGCGTCTAACTGTGCTTACATGACCTCTTCTGTTTTGAGCATTCCTACAAACATATATTAAAATGTATAATTTGCTGATTACTTTCTCACTGCTGAAACAGAATACCTAATCCCCACAAGTTAAAGGAAAGAAGATTTAGTTTGGTTCACACTTTGTAAGGTTTCAGCCCATAGTGGGCTGGCTCCAAGGCAGGGTGGCCTCTCCCCTACGAGGGCCACAGTAGAAGAGAAATAGCCCACGGCAGAGTAGCCAGCAGGCAGCCAGCAGCAAGCCTCCCTTTCCCTTTTATGCCATCCAAGCTACCAGGCTTTTGCATGGTGTAACCCTCACCCAGGACAGGCTCTCTTATTAGCCATGCCTAAACCCACAATAAAATAATTAGTGGACTAATCTAGCAGCACACACCCTCAACTTCAATATCACAAAATGTAGAGACAGCTACCTATAAAAAGCCCCATATCACAACTCATGAGGCTTTGAGAGAACATCTAAGTACAAGCTGTAACATATGAATTGTGTAATGTATAATTAACACCCTAATAAACATGATCCTTTAGTAAACTAACCAGTACATGTTTCCAAAAAACTCCTAACTATGATAAATTGAATATAGGACTATGTCTTTAGATAGCTGTCTGGAAAACATTAAGCCAACATCTTTTTTAAAACTGAAGCATATTGATTCTCATTAATTGATATTGATAGTTTATTGAATTATTAGAGACACAAATAGTTTTATGTCGTTAATTAAAATAATTTTTAATTCTAATTCTTTGAAATGCCTATGTCCATTAATTTGTAATATAGTCTGAAAAAATTACAAATATATCATTTATCAATAGAAATATTTGGATTTGATATATTTGGAAAGATTTGCTTAAGATTATTTAAATGCTGAGATCTCTAATATGTAACTTTTCAAACTTGAGTATGCATATGAATCACATGGTCATTTTTTTAAACTACATAGTCTTGTAGTTTAAAACTGCTCACAAGGGAGGGGTGAGTCTGAGATTCTAAATTTCTAAAAGCATCCTGAGTGATGTCAATGTAGTTTATCCATGGACTGCACTTTGAAAAGAAAGACTCACAGGGCAGCACCTTAAGAGACCCATGTAGCTGTGTAGAGTAACCACCACCACACTTTGCTCAGTGTGCTCCGTTCTCCCTCCTTGGGGACATATGGGCTCTCATCAGTGACCAGGCCATCTCTTTTAGTGCCTTACTGCTGCATGTCCCTATGGAGAAAATTATTCCTGTTCCCATTCTTATAATGGTAGGTTGTACTCAGCTTCTTTACTTACCTGCTGTGTAGACTTCCTTAGACGAAAGGAAAGACTATCTAATAATAGCAGTGCCTCATATTTATAAATGGCTTCTAATCTACCACATATATGCACACATAGCCACTCAGATCAGCCCCACAAAGATCCCTAGAGTAGAATAAAATGAGTGTATTACAATCCCATTTACAAGTGCTCCCTGGCAAGAGCAAGTAGAGACCTTTCAGAGCCAGAATGATCAGGCACAACTTGAAGAAGAATGCACAAAGAGCTGGAGATCAGGCACCAGGAGGGATTTAAGTAGATGAGAACTGGGACAAATGGCACACCAAAAAGGGAAGGTGGATTCAAAAACACTATACATAATTATTGACCCACTTCTCAAAAGCCTAAAAAAATAGAAGAAAAGATGCTTTATTTTGTGGTAAGTAAGCACCATTAAAAATTATAATTTAGGGACTGATACAATCATATTTCAAAGGGAAGCATTTGACTCTGATGTAAGAAAAGTGAGCCCAGCTAGAAAGCTATTGAAGAGGAAAAAGTAAACAGTGAAGGCATATACTTAGGGAGTAACAAGGGCAAGGGGAAAATGTGTCCAGATTTTGATTCATGTCTGAATATAAAATGTGCCAAAAAGAATATTGACAGTTGAAGCCATTAAGAAAGATAAGCTCAAAGCTTGTAAAAATATGCCTGCCCTTTGACCCATTTATGCCTCACCTGTAATTTAAGACCAAGGAAATAAATTCCCAAAGACAAAATCTTTCCATATTTTTCACAACTACTTTTATTGTAACATTCGTCATAAAAGTAAAAACTTAAGAACAACCTAAATATTCATAATATGAAATGATTAAGTAAATTGTAGTGCAATAAGATTATAATATCATAAGATTCAGGATAATTTTGAAGGGCTTAACACAAATCCTTTCAAAATAGAGAAATATATATCCTGGTTGGAAAGAACTAATGCCTTAAAAATGTCAATTGTGTCCCAATTCATGTATGAGGATTAAATAGTGCCAAAGAAGTTTTTCATTTCAACAAATTAATCCTAAAATTTCATGAAAAATAAAAATATAGCATTTACTACGAAAATTTTATAAGGAAAGAAATTGCATTAATAGGTACCACAATGCACTATTTTTATAGTTGCAATAATCAGAACTGCATTTTGGGCACACAATAGGTATCTCAAAGAAACGGAATGTTGTCCTAAGTAAGCATAACCATCTAGAAATGCAATGTGCAGTATACAACTCTAGAAAACAATGGAAAAGTCTTGAGCCTTTTCAATGAGTTATAATATATGCACTCTGAAGAAAATTAATTTTATGCTTTCATTATAATTCATATGAAGCATAGAAATATTAAAGATTAGAAAAAATGATCCTTATCAGTAAGGATCATATGCAAAGAAGACAGACAAAAATTTTAGAAGACTTCATGGACAGATCTAATGAGATGAAAATTTAAAACTTAATGCAATTAAACAGTCCATAAGAAATATCCAGGGAAATATAACTGAAGAAAATTGTGCAACATACATTATACTATTAGTATGGCTAATAAGACACTCCAAAATTAACTTTAAGAAAGACAAACACCCAAAAAGAGAAGTAAGGGCAGGGGAGATGGCTCAACAGAATAAATGCTTGCCTGGCAAGCGCAAGGGCCTGAATTTAATCCCCAGTTCCTAAAAAAAAAGTAAGACTAGGATTGAATGACCATAACATAAAGGAAAAACTCAGATTATAAGAAACCTATGAACTCAACCTAATGAAAAACAATCACAACACAATTAGAACAACTCACATCATATTCTTATCAAACTGGAAAGATGGACAAAGTCTACACTAGTACTTGCAAAGACGTGAGAAAACACACTTGACATAAGTGTATATTAATAAGCATTTGAGTATAATATTTGGTAGCATATATTAAAAACTTAAATGTTCCTACTGAATGACTCAGTAACCTCAATTTTGGAACTTTCACCTACATTTTTGAAGACTGACTTGGTAAGTATCTATTAAATTTTTTTCCATAATTTTATTGAGAAACAAATAGCAGTGAGACAGTTTCAAATCAAATTGGTAGGACAGTTTCAATAATTAACACATTGCATACTTTCTTCCTAGTGGTTAATTGCTGTACAAGATGCAAACTTGATATCCTATTTACAAACACCATTAGAACGAATCCCTCTATTCATTAAGAGAATGTAACTATATATCTATCCTAACCACTTTGAATACACAGACACAAAATGGACATTCATCTGTATCCCCTTTTTTTGTTAAGTTCTATTATTTGAATATTATAGGTGTATAAACTCAGCAAAATATTCTAAAAGAGTCCAGTAGCCCATAATAGTATTGGGTCTTCTGCTTGACTGGCAATGTCAGAAATTGTTGACCTGAGTCCCCTACAGCTCAACATAACAGTATGGCTTTACTTCTTATACTTCGTTTTTATACTTTTCTGCTGGATGGTTAAGACCAAGGTAAAGCAGGACCTATGCAAAAAGAGTTGTAGCTTTTGGGCCTGATAATGGTCATTTTCTTTGACTCAGCCATGTAATTTCTAAGTATGTGTCCAAAGATACACACAAAGATAATCAGGACAGCATTTTGACCATATAAAGGTGGATTTCCAATAAATTAACAAGGGGAGAATGAAAGAATAAATGACAAACTATAGCCACTAGAAAGAGTAAAATAAATCTCTAGGTAGTAATGAAGAATATGTAATTATAGTAGACTTTAAAAATACAAGTTGGAAAAATTATTGCATTTTGAGTTCTAAGACATATGTATTCTCATATAATGATGTAGCAATTTATACATGTGACAAGGCATAGACATACATCCACATATGGTTTCTTCTGATGATGGCGTCAGATGCAAGAAAGCTCTTTCCTCTACTGAGCCATGGAACCAGGTCTTGGAGGCAGTGAGCAGACACAGAGTCTTAGGCTAGCTGGAGCAGACATCTATGTGAAAAGGAAGAAGACATCACCAGGACAGATGCAGAAATGAGCAAGAAGGAAACACAAGAAGAGGCACCGAGCACGCTGTGTGTAGAGAAAGAGGCAGTGAAAGACAACTATGGGACAGAGAAGAGGGTGAGTGCCAGCACCTTCTTCTGTTATTGCTTCAAAACTGCAGCAAAGTAACTCACTGACAGTGAAAACAGGTGACTCAGGGACAGTGCACTATTTGATTCAGGCAGTATTTGCTTTCATACTTTTTCCTTTGCAAGGAAAAATAGGAATGGCTTTTGCAAGACAAAAAGTGATGGTAGCTGTGATTGAGTTACTATCAAATTGAAACAAAATTGTGAGCCTACACCCTTACTGGAAAAGATAAATTCTGCATTGTGGAACACAATTAAAGTGTAGGTTACTTAGGTACTACCGGTTTCGGTATTATTTTCAAGTGGCAAAGTAAAAACCCCCGAAATCTTACAAGTTTTGCCTTTGGGTATTAAAAAAGAAAGCAAAGCCTCTTTGGGTAGCTGTTTCCTCTGCCCCTTTCCACCATCCCCTTCTCCTGGAAGGTGAGACTCGCGTTCATGCAGCCCCGCCCAAGGATGGCCAACTGCTGCTCAGGGTTGGTAGAAATAAGGAAAGAATGGACACCAACTCTCAGTGCCTTCACTGACCGGAAAATGCCACTTCGGAGATCATTCGACATATCTTATTATTGCTTTATCTATTTTCTGGTACAGTTTCAATAGCAGATGTATGGTCCTAACCGCGCAAAGCCGACCGGGCAGAGCCGGTGATCCCTCCCCACTCGTCGCTGCATTCCCGCCCTCCCAGCTGCCTCTGTCACCTTGCGAAACTGGCAGGCTCTGGGCACTTCGCACGCTGGAGACAAACCACGGTTTTGCCTCCAGCAAGGAATAGAAATGTTGTAACACAGACTCCTCCTCAAATGAAGAACCAGCGAACCAGTGCACGGAGCGCAGCTTCTCAGAGGCACCCCGGCTGGACACGGGGAGAGGAGGCTGCCTCCCCAGACGCCCAGTCTTCTGGGCTGGGCTTTCCCCGCCTTCCTTTTGCTGTTTCACTCAGCCGCTCTCCTGCTGATCTCTGGATTTTACCGGCTGTCCAGCAAACAGCTTGACACACCATGGGTGTCCGCGTCCTCGGGTGGCGAGTGCTCCTGGTCTGACCCGGCAGACTTTACTCCGCAGCAGAAGTGAGTACTCCGACGGGGGGCGGGCACCTTCCTCCTCCTCCTCTTGGGCTGCGGGTTCGAGGCCCGCGCGGGACGGAGCAAGGCGGCGGCGCGGGCTGCTGCGGGAAGCGCCAGCGGCGAAGGAAGCCGAGGCCGAGGGAGTTCCCAGTCTGGGACCGCAGCCGGCCTCGGGGGTCCCTGATCGGAAGCCCGCTAAGGTGTTCGCCACCCTGCGCCTGCTTCCTTGGGCTCTGTAAACCGCACCTGCAAGTGCGCCGCCAGGATTAGTTTCGGCCTGAGCTGAGAGTCTCAGAATGAGCGTTGTTTTCGTCCAGATGAAGTGTGAGGTGGAGAATAGCGCGAGGGGGCAGGAATCCCAGAGGTGGGGCGACGACCGCTAGCTCTCGGGTCTCCTCTGCACAGTGGGCAAAGTTGAGGGTCGCTTGCGCTGCCCACCTCCCATCCCCGCAGCTGCGGCTCCCCACACCCTCACCTCCAGCCTGTCATGCGGTGCGGGCCAGCAGCCTTAACTGGAACCCGAGCTCCGCGGCGCTGGAGTTGGAGCCCCGGGGAGGACACATGGAGGAGAATGGGGAGACTGAGCCCTGGGAAGCCAGCCGGCTGTGCAAAGGGAGGCAAGGGTTAGAGGTCGGACTCCAGGAGTAAGAAAGTATCCTTTTAGTGACCTTTGCCTATACCCGGGAAGCAGTCCGCATTTCCCTCAGGACAGACAATTTAGAATTTTCTGTGATTGGACTAGAAAACGGTTGAAACCTTATTAATGATCTGGACGGATCCTTTCGGATTCATTCAAAGTGTTGGCGGGCAAGGATTTCCCACCTGAGTCTCCTGACCAGTGCAGTGCTCCTAATCCTATAGCTCTCCCTTGGCTGTGCCACCTTGGACAAGACACTTAACTCTCTCAGGGCCTCAGTTTACTCTGAAAAATTTAGTGGAATTTAATGGAGTAAATGTGCAGTGTTGAAAATTTTCATTTTAGTGGCTTTTTCTTTAAAGGTAAGGACCAAGGAAGACAGAGATCTTTTGCAAATAAGGAGACCAAGAGTTGGGGTGGGTGGGTAAAATGGATTAAGATGTTTATATGCAAGTATCAACTCCCCAAGATGAATCTAATCATTATGTCCTCCAAATGTGCGCTAATAAAATGTTCATTTAATAAATAAATAAAAACTAAGAACCCTAAGTCCTTTTAAGAATTAGCTGTTGAGGGGTTCCAAGGAGATGGCTCAGTAGAATAAGCACTTCCCTGGCAAGTGCAAGGGCCTGAGTTCAACCCCCTGTTCCACAAAAATACATAAATAAATAATAAAGAATTAGCTGTTGAGTTTTCTTCCTGTAGGGGTGGTGGGAGGTGGGGGCACTTCTTATGGAATGTACGCAGAATTTTACATGCAATTCCTAAAGATCTGTAGACATTTCTGCACACCATACCTGCATCCCAGGTAAAAGTTCACTGCATAAACATCACCCATGCTAAGGGCAGCTGAGGTAACTACAGGAGTAACTCACAAACCTCAGAGATGCCAACTACACTGCTGAGGGAGGTGGCCTTCATTCCCGGGGTAGCTCCCTAGACAGCTTCTCAAGGGCTTACCGGTCTTTGCCTCACCCAAGCCTTTTCTTGTAAGTCTTTCACAAACTTGTCTACCTCTGGAGATTTTGATCCTATAAACAACATTGGAGGGTCATCTGAAGAGGGTCGCTGTATGAATAAAAGAATGTTGTTCAGGTCACCCAGCTAGGAGAGAGAGAAAGGCCATGATTTTATCTAAAAACAAAGTATGATTTGCTCCCCTAATGCAGTATAGCTAGGTTTTCATTGTGATCTCTGTACTTTGTCTTTAAGGGGTAGTGGGTTCATATCTTGTGTGTTCCCATGTTTTCCACTGGCACTGCCAGAAGGATGTAACTCAGGTCTGTGAACTGGAAAACACATAGGGTTTTGGAACCCAGTGTACTGTGCTTCAAATCATGGCTTGCACATTTTAGCAACCCATTGAACTTTCCTGAGCCTTACTTTTCCTGTCTGCAGAATAAGGAATGATACAACTTTGTTGTATAGTTCTTGGGTGATTAGAAATATTGTTCGTTGTCATGCCTGACCCAGAGTCAGTGATAACTTGCCATCATCAATATTAATGAGAGATTTAATTAAGTGTCCAGTGGTCTAAAAGCTTTTCGGAGTGGCTTTCTTTTCTACAGGGCTTGTATTAGCAGAATAAGTGAAATCAGCTCTGGTCTAATTATTCTCAAAGATGAGTGAGTGAGGGTTCAAATCATAGGGCCTCATTACTTCTCCAGCTATGCTGGGTCAAGCACTTCACTTTGCCAACAAGTAAAATATGACCATACTAATGGATTCTCTACCCTTCTCTTTGTTCTCTTTTAATGCATAATCTTGTCTACAGATTGACTATCTGTGCCTGCAACTACAAAAAGCTGAGCATGGAAATAAGAGAAGTCTTGTGCATGGGTCCTTCTCCAAATATATCAGAAACCATTCATGTAGAGAAGTCTATATTGTTATCTTTCACTGCTTGGCTTAGATTTGGATTGAAATTCAATTTGTACTCACTGTTTCTCTCTCTGTCACTCTCTGGAGCCCTGGCCTCTCAGGCACAAGTGGTTACATGACACAGAAATGTGGGGAAGGAATATTAGAACCTTAAAAAAGTTACAAAGATTGATCAGCACATCTAGATAGATAGTCTGCTGGGCAAAATGATAATGTTGATAGCTATTATTCATTGAGCCTTGAAGGTGTACTTTCATATATTACCTCAATTGGTTTTCATAACAACATTGTGGAGAACAAGTAAAGCCTCACAGATAAGGAAACTGGATTAGAGACATTCACATAATTTGCCTTGCATTCATAGCTTGGGATTCAAATCCAGGTTTGTCTGGTTTTGACACCCACCTTTTTACATCGTGCCCAGGCTGTCAACTTCTCTGATAACACACAAATCATGCCAAATGAATTTAGATTTTTTTTATATTTGAGACAGAGGCTGGCCTTGAATTCACTATGTAGCCCAGCTTACTTGCAGTGATCCTCCTACCACAGCCTCCTTAATGCCAGGATAACAGGTCCGTGTTACCACACCTGGCCTGGGATTGTTCTTAAAGGCACAAATAAGCCAGTTTGGTGAATGGTCTGAGTGATGCAAACACATACTTTATTCATGCTGCAAATTAACAGGTAGCAAGTTAGGAAAATAACTTTGACTCCTTGCAAGCCCAGCTGATTCTTGAGTTGTGCTTCTAAGTTTAAAAAAAAAAAGGCTTCATTCTTTATTACCTTTAGAATTATACTATTTACATTTACTTTCCTGTGTTAGTGCTTTTCTCACTCATGTATTCAGCAGACACTTGCCAGGTTCTATTTTGTGCTGGGCATTTGACAGTACAGATGAGACAGAGAGGGTCTCACCTCCAATGGAGCTTCTTGGTATAACAGAGAAAGATACTAGGCCACACATAAAGAACACATACATAAAGATTATTTCAGGTGTCAATCCAAGCTATGAAGACAATAGAGCCTGGGTGCCAGAGAGCATTCTAGAGAGTATTTGGTCAAGGGCAAAACTTTAAAGAGGAAGTCAGAGAAGATCTTCTTAAGAAGTTGAGCCTTAAAACTTAAAAGAGAGAGAGAGAGAGAGAGAGAGAGAGAGAGAGAGAGAGAGAGAGAGAGCCTGCCTGTGCAGTCTATGGAAAAGTCTACTTTAGCTGAAGAAATTGCAAGGGAAAGACTCTGAAGTGGAATGAGTGAAGCAGTACAGCCTCAACTCTAAAGCTAGGTCCTTGAGCAAACATGTTGCATGTAATACAGAAGAAATTATTGGTTGAATGCTTACTATACAGTTCTAGGCTGTGCTGTACACCTTATACCCATCTTATTTAATCTGCCTAAATATCTGGTGAATTAGCCATTTTCAACTTGGCTTTGTCATTGAAACAACTGAGATTCAGAGAGGTAAAACAGTGAGTTCAAGGCTACAAAGCTGACTTAGAATCAATAAGAGAAGATTCTCTGAGTGTTACATGAATGATATAATTGAAGTTTTGGGATTCAGGGGGACAGTATGCCACAAGCTTTAAGGCATATTGAGAACAATCAGATAAATGTTTGGTATTGAGGTATAAATGTCACGGAAAAGACAAAAAGGAGAGGTGGAGAAAGGATACCATACATAAGGAAAATTGCACAGCCATACGGTGGTGGCTATGTGCACAGGATTTTGGATTTGCTTTTCCTTTAAAACCAATTGTGAAGTGATATAGTGAGCATCACTGGAGGAGAAGGATGAGTGTTAGAAAGATGGATCTTTTCTCTCTCCTCTTTCACCAAACAATTGAATTTTGGGGCAAACTTGAGAAAACACTAAACAAAGAACAGAGGGAAAAGTTGTTTGAAAATAGGAGGAAATATTTCTGTAATATCTTTATGAACTTGCTAGTTAAGACCATGCCTCTTAATGAAAATATAAAGTGAATCAAATGCAGGATTTATTTTTTTTTAATTTTTTGTTGCTTATTTTAATTTTTGAATTTTGAATTTTTTTTATTTTTTAATAATTTTATTGAGAAACAAATAGCAATGAGACAGTTTCAAATAATTTTTTTATTAAACCAAATTAAGAGGAAGTGAGAGGGTGATTAATTTAGTAAGTTTCATATAAGCAAATTGATTTAGTAAGTTTCACAGCATGTGGCCTTTGAGACAATCTCTGTTGGGAGATAGAGCACCAACAGAGGGAAAATACAAAGGCATATTAGGTAGTCAACTATTGACAAGGATTTCTATCTGATGTCTCAAACTTCATTTCGTGTGTCTGGACCTGTATTCCTGAGTTCTCTAGCTGTCAACCACTTGTGGCTGTTGAGCACTTGACATGTGGCTAATCCAAATTAAGGTGTCATGCAAATTAAGGTCTCAAAGACCTTGTATCCCCACACACACAAAAAAGAAAAACCTCTTGATTTTTATTTTGATTACACATTGTTATAATATTTCAGATATACTTGCTTACATGAAACTCACTAAATTAATCACCCTCTCACTTCATCTTAATTTGTTTTAATGTGACTTAATAAAAAATTAAGTATCACAAGTATCATCATATATGGTTGGATAATTTTGCTGAATTCATGCACACACAATATTTAAGTGGCAATGGAATACCCATCTCTAACAAAACTAAACAAAAAAGGGATATAAATGAAGAACCATTTTGTATCTGTATATATAAAACAGGATAGATATATAACTACTTTCTCTTAATTCAATGAGAAGAAAGATTTGTACTAATAGTGTTCTGACAGGATATCATGTCTGCATCTTGTACTATGAATAACCACTATGAAGACAACAATATGCAATGTATTAATTATTGCAACTGTCCTACTAACCTGTTTTGAAATGGTCTCATTGCTATTTGTTTCTCAATAAAATTGATATAAAAAATTTAAATCCTGTGTATGATTCACATTATATTTTCATTAAATAGTATGGATCTTAACTAATAAGTTCATGAAGATATAACAGAAATATTTCCCCCTATTTTCAGACTTTTCCCTCTGTTCTTTGTTCAGTGTTTTCTCAAGTTTGTCCCAAAATTCAGTTATTTGGTGAAAGAAGAGAGAGAAGAGATCCATCTTTCTCACACTCATCTGCCTCCTGCCAGCAATGCTCACTATATCACTTCACAATTGGCTTTGAAGGAAAAGACCAGTTACTTATCTTTATCACCAGGACCTATTCTTTTATGAAGGCAAATCTCAACTGGCTTTCAGAGAGGCTGTGATGAAAGGGACATTTAAAATCTAGATTTAGGGGCTGGGGAGACAGCTCAGCACTCTAAGCACCTGCCTGGCAAGTACAAGGACTCAAATTTGATCCCCAGTACCACATGCAATTCCAGCCCCAGAACCCCAAGTGCAACACGTAGGCCCTGAAACCTGGTGTGCTTGCGCACATCTGTAATCCCAGTGCTGGGGAGGCTGAGACAGGATTATACTATGAGTCTGAACTGCATAGCAAGCCCCTGTCACAAATAAATAATTATTCTTTTAAATCTAGATTTAAAATTTTACCTTTAAATTACTTCCTAAGACAATGTCTTTGTAGATCCTGGCACTGTATGAAATCTGATGAGAAAAGAACCAAGATTTTATGATGTTTTTCAAATCTCATTAAATAAGTCATCTTATGTTATGAGAAGTGTTTCTCCCTTTTTCTTTTCTTGATGAAAGCTGCTAGAACAGCTCCACTTTCCAGAAGGGTTGCTTCAGGGGCATCCCACAAGGCTAACTCTGGTTTCTTTATTCACTAGCTAAAATGACCCTCAAATATGTCAATGAAGTATAGATATAATTATCCTCAGGTCATTAATTCCAAAGGGAAGATTGTGGTTGGAGAAAGACTTTGGGCTGAGTGATCATGGGCCTAGAGTCCACTTTTGTCTACTGATTTGTGTGTTACCATCAGCCTCCTTTCCCCCAATAAACCTAAAATTTAGAGTGATGAGATTTCACATAAAACTAACGGACAGAATAGACTCCAGGTCTAAGTCCTGATGGCTTTACAAATGTTTACCTGCAAGAAGGCAATTTACAAAAGTACGACAAGGGGCTGAGGAGATGGCTCAGTGGAATACGTGCTTCCCTGGCAAGCACAAGGGCCTGAGTTCAATCCCTGGTTCCACCAAAAAAAAAAAAAAAAAAAAAAAAAAAAAAAAACCAAAAGTACAACAAAAGACTATACAAGGTGCTCTTAGGAATACAACATGACAGTGGTTCATTTCCACTTGAAATCAAAATCCAAGGGAAATAGCCATTTGGAAGCTGATTTGAGTGAGCTGTAGTATATCTAAGTAGTAGCGCATAGTTTTCAGTATCTTACAAATAGAGAAGTCTATTCCAGACTGCATGAGAGAAATGAAAATGGAAGAATAAAGCAAAGTCCTTTCTCTGGGTGGAAGAGCATAATCCTTAACTGAGAAGATGGACATAAACATAATAAGACAGGAACAGTGCAAGAGAACATTCTCTAAGAGTTACATATGGGATGCAATTAGAGTTTGGGGATTCCAGAGGGCAGCATGCCACAAGCATTAAAATATACTGAGAAGGATGAAATAAAGGTTGGCCATGGAAGAATAAAATGTAAAATCAAAAACAAAAAGAGAAGGACAACAAAGATACCACCCAAGGTAAAATGTGCTGTAAGGTAATGGATATGTGTGTGGGATTTTTGCTGATGTATAACAGATACTATTAGCTTACACTGGAATCACCAGGGAAACTTCAAACCACTCATGCCCCATTTCCAGTGTTTTCCTTTAATCAGTTCAAGATAAGGGCCTGGGCATTCGTGGGGATGTTTGTTTCTATGATAGTTTTTGTTTTCATTCCCAGAATATTCTAATTAATGTGAAGCCAGAGTAGAGAAAAACTGAGAAAAATCTCAACTTTTGGTTTCATGATCATGGGAAATGAAGTTAGAGTACTCTTTTAGAGATAATTAAATGGACAACTAAAGCATATGGCCTTTACATTATGGAAATTGTATGTACACCTGTATTTATGTGTTGTCTTTTTAAATAAAAGAAAATTGCTAGAATGGTTCTATCAAATGATGTGGCCATGGTCTCTTGGTGACCAGTCCATTGCCACTTCTGTAACTTGGGCTCGCTCTGCAGTCATTACCAGCTGAAGTGTGGAACAGTTGGTACCGTGTAGTTTCTGGTGGCCCCGAGACTTCATGTAATTGGTGCATACGGTATATGACTGTGCTTGTCAGTGACTATAGTAGATATTTTATAATAATCTGTAACCTTTTACATCTCTTCAGTTTACAAATTGGGAAATTGAATCAATAACTTGACCCAGGATACTTGTCTATCCAGTAGTGACAACCCGATAGCCCATGAGCCTCAGCTGAATTTTATCATTGAAAGCTCTAAAAAGTTCACCATTGGATGATGGAGTTGCAAGTAAAACTCTCAGCATGAATACCTCATATCTTATTAGGTACCCAAAGCGCATGTGATGATTAAGCTTAATTGTGTTCATTTCCTTGGCGTGTGAGCCGCTAAGAAGATTAGTACAGCACAATTTTGGCTGTATTTCAATGCAGTATAGAGGCCTGACCTTCTGAATTTTATACTGTCCTTGCCCACTTTCCTAGTTGCAGGTATAAAGGTATAAAAAAGTAAAACTTTTAATTAGACCAAACATTTCTTAAGTCCTTGTTCAAGAAGGACCTTCTAGCTTCTCTGGGATTCATTTCACTGTGCTTTGCAATCTAGACATTCAGAGGTGGCTGCTGTCACAGTCCAAGGGGACCTGGGTGCTGCCCCTGCTGTAGCAGATCTTGGTGTCATTCACATGATGCTGGTTTTACTAGCATTCAGAATGCAAGTGCTATAAGGTCACAGAGACTTTGACCCAATTTCAGAGGAAAAACTGAAAGGGCAGGTGAGCAGCCCCTGAGAGGGCAGCAGGTGAAACTCAGGAAAAAGCCAAAGATTCGCTAAAGAGAAATCAGAGATTCCAGGAAAGTACAATATATATCTTCCAAGAAAACTGTGGGCTCTCTAAGGAGTCACCCCAAATAAGAGGGCCACAACCAGCAAGACTATGGGAGTGGGGCCACCCCAGCCCTCTGGAACTCACATGTAACTTCCAAGTGCCCCACATGATGACCAATAGGATTTAATGCTGATCTGCTGCGTTTCAGTCTTGCTTTTATGCAGTTCTTTTCTATCTCTTAATTCTTAACTTTTGGAATAAGAACATTTGCCCAATAGCATTGTATCTGGGATTTTTATTTTAATGCATTTAATACAGTGTCTATAGGGTCTCACTGCATAAATTGGACTTGTAGTGATCCTCCTGTTTACAGCCTCCTCAGCACCAGGATTATAGGTGTGTACTACCACACCCAGTCTCAATCACTGTCTCAGTATGCCCCAGGGTCTGAGGGCATACTGAGACATGGAAGGCCTGGGATCAACCCCCTAGCCTCTGCATCTGCCTAAGCAGATGCTTTAATCTGCTGAGCTATCTGGCTGTCCTTGTATCTGGGATTTTTTTTTATAGAGGTTCAAAACTGTAAATTTGCCTTGAGTCTCAGCATAGACTTTGACTTGCCCTTTTAAAAATTCTAGAAGTAGGTGTTTATTTGTTTGTTTGCAGGGGGAGTGGTTTTATTTTTTGGCAGTACCAAGGACTGAACCCAGAGTTACGTCCCCAGCCCTTTATTACTTTTTAGTTCTGAGACGTAGTCTCACTAATTTGCCCACTCTATGCTTGAACCTTTGATCTTCCTACTTCAGCCTCCAATAGTATTAGGTGTGTTCCACAATTTCCAGCTTAACATACTAGAAATGTTGAGACCATAGGAAAATGTTTGCTTCATTCTTCATTGTACATAGGATAATGGGCACAAAATGTAGGGGTAATTATTAACTTGCAGAGTTGGAGATCAAGTGTGGTTTAAGGAAATATGTTTGGGTTTCAAGTTGAGGACAGGTACAATGGGCTGGCTAATCTTAATTGTGTTAACTTTATTGGCTTGGATGCCATAGAAAGAACTAATAAAACACTTTTCTTGGCATATTGGTTGGGCCTAGGTGGACTATGGAGGCAGAGCTTTAAGTACTATGTCTGGTTCCCTCACCCTTTCTTCTCTGGGTCTTTTCCTCTGCTTTTCTTCCCAGCGGTCATAAACTGATCAACGTTACTCTACCTTAGTCTCTATCATAATGTTTCTACCTTAAAGCCAGTCAGCTACTGCCTGAAATCTCTGAAACCATCAGCCAACGTAAGTGTCTCCTCCTTTAAATTGTGCATGCTTGGTATTATATCTCAGTAACAAGAATGCTAACTAATATTGAGTCTGCCAACCTGCTTTTGGTGTCCAAATAGTTGGTTCATAGCAATGCTTCTTCTTACATGAATGAATTAGTGTTGCAGATGGACAGGTGAAGATGACTAATTCATCCAAACTGCTAAAACTGTGATTGTATGAGTGTCAGCTGCATGAGGCTAGCTGCAGTGGTCCTGTGAACCCAATCCCTATCAACTTGTGATCCACACTCAAATGAAGTTTGATCATCCACTCTTACTTGTAGGACTGGTTGTTTACTGTCACTTCATATTCCCAGTGCTTGACAGCTTGACTTATCTTTCTTGTCTGAAGCTCCTATTCACTGAAAGGATATCAACTCCTTTTTTACATACTTTGAAGTATATAACAAGAAATTCTATTTTTAGGGGAAATTCTAGCATCTAAAAAAATCCTTCTTTGTATTAGGAATTTCTAGGCTCATTAACAGTGAGACGACAGGGGTGTAGGGCTCCTTCTGAATGGTGATAGGAGAAAGTTATAGTGCTAAAGAGGCAATGTATCATCTTTAGTGTAAGTATGTGGGTCATTTTGTGCCATCTGGAATGATTTTCTTGTCTTCTCTCTCCACATCCACTACTGATTTAAGATCAGTTTGCAAGAACTTCATCTATAGCAAAGGACAAACCTCTAAAACAGTGGTCACAGTGGGCTTCAACACTTATTGCACCTGAGAATCATCTTGGGATCTGTGAAAAATAATACCCATTGAGTCAAGATTCTGGGAATGGAGCCCTGGCAGCATTGCAATTTACAGTTCTCCAAGTAATTATAATTTATATTCAGAGATAAGAACTACTCCTAAACTATGATTCAAATCTTGATTACTTATATGTATTTCTTCTTTTGTCTTATCTTGGGCTGCCTGACCCAGGGAAAGCTTCAAGCCATGCTATTGATTTGGAAGCATAATTTGTTAGCATATTAAGTTTTCCACTTTTTAAAAACAGACTTCATGCTTAATTGTTCTGAATGGCCTCATGAGTAAAATTTCTTTTTCAAAAAATTATTTTATTAATATATGTCTGCAGTACATGAAGTTTACATTCACCTTAGGGAGTAGGTACATGTGCTTAATGTATCTTGATTCTTCTATTCCCCTTCCCCTCCACACCCACCTCCCTCTCTCTGTCTCTCTGAAGAATGGAAATCAAATATTACCATAAGTTAGATAGTTATGAGATTGGAAAGAGGTTCAGTTTACTTCTTAGCCATGTATTCAATTTCTTAATTGTTAAGTTGAACTGTAATTAACTAGGATTTGTTTTCTTGTCTCAGCCATTTTAAGGCAAATTACTTTACTCCTTGTTACACCCTTGTTAAAAGTATAATGACAGCAATAGTCTCCAGCTACTGTTCTTTGGATAGACTTTCCCCAGGTGAGTTAGCCAAGTCCAAACTAGGTTGTGTAATAATGTCTGACACCCAGAAAGTCACTTGAGTTACAGAGGCTGCTAGTGTAATATTCAGCTTGAGAAGTAATAGACATTGAGTCAGAAGATTATTCCAAGTTGCCCAAACAGGGAAAACCCTGGAATGTAGAGAATAATTCTAGAATCAATTACCCTGGGTCCAGTTACATTTAAGACTCCAATCCTTCTCAGAAAGTTGTATTAATGCCAAGAAGAAGGAGGAGGAGGAGGAGCAGGAGGAGGAGGAGGAGGAGGAGGAGGAGGAGGAGGAGAACAAGAACAGCAAGAACAAGAACAACAAGAACAAGAACAACAAGAACAAGAAGATGGTTTTGCTATTTGACTTGACGGATAATGTGCCATTTTTACTTTTCTGAGGTGCTTGTATAGCAGTCTCAGAAGATAGAAACATTTCTAAGGAGATTTCAGGGAGATAGATGCACAAAGCAAGCATCATGGGCATCAGAATTTTGTATTTGCTCCACTACTGAAATTCTACTAATGGAAATTCTACCATGTTTCTGGGATCTATTACAGGAGATGAAGATGGGGTAATGGAGTCTCTGCTTTTGTGGACCTTATATTCTACTGGGGAAGGACACAGATGTCCACATTTTTGTAAAGCAAAATCAACTAAGTTGGTGCTAAAATAAAATAGAAAGAATAGTGTTGTGAGGGCTACTTTCACTTGACTTGAATACACTGCCCTGTCTATGGGGGTGACAGGTAAGATAACACATCAATCCTAAAGAGAAAGCCACACAAAAATGTGACAAATGTCCAAGAAAAGTGAACAGAGAAATAAGGGCAAGATTAGAAAAGTTGTAACATGCTTAGGAAACACAAAAGAGACAAGTATGGCTGGACCTCAGCAGGAAAATGATACAGTCTGGGTCTTAAAATGGAGTTAGAATTTTAATGCTGTAAGAAAATAACTGGGAGCTTTTGATCAGGAAACAAACATGTCTTACAGTGCACAGTAGAAATCTCTGAGGCTTCCGGGTGGATAATGGGTGGTAGACTGGAAGCAGTGGGACCATGGGGCACTGATGAGAGACACAAGCAAAGGGGAGGATGGATTATACTAAGGGGACAGAGAAGGAAGAGGTGTTGGGCCCAGGATGAGTCAGGAAGGCCAAGCCAGCATCGTTCTCAGGTAAACAAGCTGGTAAGAGTACTACCAAACCTCTTTCCATTTCAGATAACTGCTCCTACTCTGACCCAATTTAGACCATTGGTTTTGAACCAAAATGGATTAACATGGAATCCTATTCAGAAACATTAGGAATTTTGACCTTAGCTTATTTAAGCAGAAAAAAGTAAGTCATCACCCAAGGAAAAAATTGTTTGCTGCTTTTTACTTTCCTACTATACAAATTTCATCCTGTCTCAAGATCATTCTGATGGAGTTTGATGTTTTGATTACTGTGTTTGATGTAAGTGCTGAAATGGTTACAGTCACACTGTTGACTTCTTTTCTGAGTACTTTGGAAGCAGTTGTATTTACCAAGTCCTTCCTGCTGTCAGACATTTACTGCCTTATGTAGTTGGTCAGTTTCTCATATAAATGCCAACATCATAACAACAAGCATTCAGTGAGTACTTATTATAATCTAGAATTCATTTTTAATTTCAGGAATTAATTTTTTAATCCTCACAGCTACCTTACTGAGTATTCTTATAATTATCATTGACAAGATGAAAAAATGAGGCTCAAAAAAGAGAGTAAGTCATTAACTCAGGATCATGTTGCCTTCAGAGGCAAACCTAGGTTTTGAACTGAGACTGACTGCAGAACTCTGGGCTATTCAATGCTACGTTGTGTTTTTTTCTCATACAACACTTTTTTCCTTTATAACTGACCCCTTCATAAGTAGAATTATATCTCTTATAAAAATTCCAAGGAGACACTCAAAGACACCTCACCTGGGCAGAGTTTATACTCATAGATGGTAAAATTTAGAGATTGGATAATCCATCTTTAGAGGATGGCCCACATCTTAGCCACCTGCTATCTTCCAAGGATAATACCTCCACCTAGGCAGCTGGCTGATACAGCTGACAGCACTGGAGGATCTCTGACATATGGATCTTAATTTCCCCTAAAACTCTCTCTGCCCACTCTTCGTGGTTTCTACGTTATACTCACCTATCTGCCTTTGCTCATGACTAAAGAAACCAAAGTCACTCAAAAAAAAAAAAAAAAAAACACGTAATGAATTCTAGTTGATTTCTAGAAACATCTTAAGATGGCCTGTGAAAATACTAAAGATCCATGAAATTTTCACATTGTTCTCACATTCTTTGTTTTACAAATGTTACAAATGTCGCTCTGGAATTCTAGTAGAAGTAAAGTAAGCCTGAGATCTTAGAATTTTCTAGAAAATTCTTCTCACAAACAACCTGATATCTCAATAATCAGCATGAAGGTAACAGACCTTACTCTTTTCCTAGTGATAATAAAAGTAATTTATATGGCTTTACTTTTTGTACTTCATTTTTATACGTTTCTGCTGGATGGTTAAGATCAAGATAAAGCAAGACCTATATAACAAGAAATGTAAGTTTTGTATCTGATAAGGTCAGTCAAATTCCCTCAGGATTTATCCTGAAACCCTGTACCACAGTTAGTAGATCCTTTACCAGTGTCAGCCATGTGGATGAGTCACAGCCATCGCTTGACCAATTTGCTCTCTGTGAAAGCTTGAGAGAATGTTTTCTTTCCATGTGACTCTCCTTAGGCACACTTTACATCATCGATCACTTTCCTCTGTGGGCTCATAATCTCCTTGATCAGAAAATTTGGGACACCACTGAGTTACATGATGTTACAGTACAGGTTCTCCTATGTCCAGAGTCTTGAGCTATAAAAGGCTCAAGCCAACAACTTCTGACATTGCCAGTCTTGCAGAAAACCCACTACTATCATGGACTAATGGACTGTATTGGAATATTTTGCTGAATTCACACACCTACAATATTTAAATGGCGATGGAATACCCTCCTCTGACAAAACTAAAAAATAAGGGGGAGATACAAATGAACCGCCATTTTGTATCTGTATATTCAAAATAGTTAGGATAGATATACAGCTGCATTCTCTTAATTCAATGAATAGATTTGTTCTAATAATGGTTTTGGACAAGATATCATGTCTGCATCTTGTGCAATGAATAACCACTAAGACAACAATATGCAATGTATTAATTATTAAAACTGTGCTAGTAATTGGTTTTGAAAAAAAGAGAATCATTAAAATATAAATATATAAAAATGTCCAATATACTTGAAAAAGCAATTTGGCAAACTTTAAGGTATTAAAAGTACTATATAGGGGCTGGAGAGATGGCTCAGTGGTCTAAAGCACCTACTTGGAACAAGCTTGCAAAACACAGGGACCGCGGTTCGATCCCCCAGCACCACATGCCAGCCAGCCCCGCCCCCTGGTGGACTGAGCTGGACACACACACACACACACACACACAATAAATGTTAAAAAAATTTAAAAAAAAATAAAAGTACTATATAGGTATACTACTTAATGCAATATTGTTAGGCTAATATATGGATAAAATACAGTTCAATGACAGTTTTATACACAGAGCTTTTGTTAACAGAAAATATGTACAACAGAATGGGGGAACTAACTAAATGGTCTTATAGAATGAGGCAGTGTCAATTAGATATCTGGTACTATCTAATTGGTACTATCAATTAGATATCTGGTACTATCTAATTTCCCTTAGAATTTCATTTACCACACTATTAGTCTCAATGCAATGGTATTGAGGTTTTGGGACCTTTAAGAGATAATTTAATCAATCACAGGGGCACCTCTCTCAGAAAGGATTAATGTCTGACTGGGCAGAGTGAAACTGGTTAGTTACAAACTGTTGCATGGCTTTCTCATTCGTTTCTTATATTACTGTTTGATATCTCTTTCTTGCTCTTGCATTTCTTCTTCCATGAGGCCCTGATCAGAAGCTAATACTGATACCATGCTCTCAGATTCCCAGAACTGTAAGCAACATAAATGTTCACTGATCAGGTATCAATCCTCAGGTATTTTGTTATGGCAATGCAAAATGAACCAGTACAAAATACATAGGAAAAATTAAGATCATCATTAAGCCATATGGAAAAACCAATTTTGAGTAGATTGTAGTGCTAGTGAGTATGTGTAAGGCATTATTTGTGAAATAAAACAGATTAACTTAAAAAAATAAAAGTAATTGATTTAACATGATAGAAGTTTATACAAAGAAATTCATTAGGATTTCTTTAACCTAAGTAATGAACTCTTCTGCAATGGAAAGTCAATAATTGTAGTGATTCATCTCTATGCTACAAGTTTAAACTTGAAAAACACTTTAATTAAATAGAAGTTAATCTCTTTTTTGTCTGCAATTGCCCAAGGGTAATTTCAATAGAGACTGACATGCATTTATTGGAAGTGTTGGGTTTATTTCATCAAATCAATCTGCTCACTCAGTTGTTTGATTCTTCAACAAAAATGTTATTTTAAAATATTATATGACACTTGTTAGATATTTTGTGTGTTTGAATTAACATTTAAATCCAAAACTTCAATGGAAAAGAGGAACTTTAAAGGCAGTTGCATTAAAGTATGCTGTTTTTAAATTTTGAAGATTGAATTGACAACACAAGTTAAAGTTTGAAAGCCACTCAAGTCTTTGAATGTCCCCAGACAGCTCAGGACCCTACACAGAGCTTAACTTTTAGAAACTCAGGTTTGGACTAGTGAGCCAAGTTCCTCTTTATTGGGATTTGAATAAGTTTAAGTTTTGGTTAAACAAGCAGCAGAAAGTAAATTTGTGCATCAAATGTAACTATGTCCCAACCTAAAACCAAGTCATTAAGACATCAGAACAAGGTGGTGGCTGCAATGTGATCACATGGGTGGTTCTGTCACCCTCTTTACAGCTAGCCTCTACAGATTTCCTCTCAGCAAGTTTTCTGCTTTTGCCTTTGAAAAGACCTCATTAAAAACATAGCACTGTTATATATTTTTGGCTTTTTAAACTTTATTTTTGGAAATGCTTTAAAAATCAAAGGTGCAAAAACATTCCTGTAAAAAGTCCTTCCTCTCCTCTAGCCTTTAAAATATATGCCATGGATATGAACATGGACCAGATGTCCTTTTAAAACCTTTCACATCTGAGATTCTCATTCTGTGAAACCAGAGAATACTGCCCATTGCTGACTCACATTACTACTCCCATTGACTCTTCAATGATCCTAAAGCTTCCTTTGTAAGCTCAAGTATATTATTCAGTGTAGTTATCTGAGAACAGACAGACATCTTTTCAGAGAAGGACTTCCCTTCTAAGTATAGAGGGAGGGACAAAGTTACACTAAATACCCACATATGGGCATTGATGGGCATATACAACCAATAGTGATTTCATAAGTAATTCAGCTGGAGTCGTTAGGTGTCAGCATGAAAATCTTTGGGGTTTAGTCAGCTCAGGATTAGTCTCATGCATGGGCTTGGGAATGTTAGGATTCACTGAGGCTCCCTAAACTGGCATATATATCCATTTTCAAAAGGTTAGAAATACAAGATTCTCCTTGCATTAGGGTCTTGGGTCATCATAGGTCTTTGAAACTGCAAATAGCCAAGAATTGCATGGACAAGTTATACTGAGGGGCAAGTAGAGTTGTAACTTAATCAATGGAAATTTGTACTTGTTAAGATTTGGGAGGAGGATAAGTGGAGGCAAATTCTGTGACCTGAAAGCGAATCATAGAGTACATTCATTCCACTTGTGGCATTGCCCCATCACTTTCATTCACCACCTTGTGTAAAATAGCCATACACTTCTTAGTTGATACTACTACATTGTAAGAAATCAGAGGGCAGGATTATGATTTTGTTTCTGTACCCTGCTCCAGAGCCTAATAATTTCATCTCAATTGTACTATTCAATAATTAGTAGCCTAATGAATATGTCAAATCATTATAGATTTCAGATGTTTAGGAAACCAACTCCTTATGAGTTCAAAGAAGTCTGAGAAACATGTGCATCCATGAACTTTACAGTGGAATTTTAGCTAATTACCCATAAGATCTGTACTGTCTTTTGTGTTGGTTTATGTCACAGGTTACCCATGGTCATTATACACTAATAACCATTCATAGACATCTCTCCTTCCGGGATCACACAGGGTATCTGCTCATGTTACCTCTCCTCTACTATTATCCTCTTCTGCTCCAGAAAGAATTTTTTTTTCCTCTCCATACTCCACTACAATGCCCACCATTAGCCAAAGTCTTCTTTTGTAGTCTCCCTCCTACTTATTATCTGTTTTCCTCTAAAATAACTTCTTCCTCTGAACTGAATGTTTCTAGTAATGTGACAAATAACCTATCAATGATTCCAGATATTATAGCTCAAGAAACATATATTAACACCTTATTGATATTGATAGAAGTGGTCGAAGCTTCACTAGCAGCTAGCCCTTAAGTAAAGGAAACATTTTGAGAGCAGGTGAAAACCTCAAGATGTTAATCTTGCAGTCGATTGTCTTCATGCTACATATCATAGTACAATTGTGAAAAGTTTTATTGGTGTCCAGGTCACTCAAAAGTAAGCCTCAATGTCAGAGCTCTTACTTTTAACCCTAAATATCAGTGGGTTATGCTCATCCAAGAGCCAAGAACTTGGATTCAAGATAAGAGTCCTTTGCATGTCAGTTATTCTTCTCTTGTCGCTGGGACAAATGCCAGACACCAAAAATGAAGAAAGGAAAGTTATTTTGGTACACAGTTACTAGAGATTTCAGTCTATGCTCCACTGGCTCCAAGACAGAGCAGCACATGGCAGAGGACAGCAGTTCATGGTGGCAGAAAACAGCAAAACAGCAAGAGCAAATGGAAAGAGTAGTGGCAACAATGGCTGTGGAAAGCAAGTCTGTCTCCCTTAAATTGCATTCAGGCTATCTGCCCCAGGCTGGGAATAGTACTCACACCCAAAATCCCAGCAGCATTCACATCCAGAATCCCAGGAGATCATGAGTTAATCACAAACTCTAGAAGTTTGCTCCATGGTTGCATGAGGCTTTGAGAGGCAAATACACACAAAACATAATAGCATGTCTTATAAATTGAAGCATGTACTAGTATCAGGCATACAGCATTAAATCAGACATGCAGCAACAAATCTCAGTTCTAATCTTTCAGAAGTGAAATTGTGAAGTAAGTCAATTATACCTCTGTCTGACTTTTTCACCTGTGTAACAGAAAACATATGTTGTCCATAATTGAACAAGTAAAACATACAAAGCACTCAGCATCTTTCATGTCACAGGACTCATTAGTATTACTCTTACCAAAGAGTACATGACTTACCCAAAGAAATCAACAAATGTACATGTAGCCAATAAGGCAGACTTTTAAAAGCATAGGACAAATATTGAGTCTGAGTTCTGCATAAACTAATGAGCTCCAAAAGTGTTAAAACTGTTCCACACTCAGTAATACTTCCCATCCTTCTTAAACTTCATCAGTAAACCAACATGATACTTCTAGTTTTCAGTACCAATAACAGAATTTACTTTCTCTTAGTACAAAAAAAAAAATTCTTCTTTCTGCTTCATTTACTTCAAGGTGGTGCCAGAGAGAGGTTGAGTGACCGACTGAAATTTCTGAACTTCCCATGAGCCTCAGGCTTTTTGTTTGTAAAAAAAGTGGAGAAGTTAGTTCCTAGACGCCAGGACTTATTTTGAAGGTAAAGTAAGGTAAAGAATGGGAAGCCTCTCTTACCTCACTGGCCCTAAAATGTATGCATTCAGATATTTTGGGCAGTGTGTCACACATGAAAGAAAGGCTCTAAGATTATGAAATTTGTTTGTCAGTTTGGAGCTTTGTCCACTCAGTCATGAATGGCACACGTTCAAGTGTACCACTGTTCTTGCCAGATTTATTTGAAGAGTCAAGTTATGAAAGTCTTTGAAAGCCAAATCTGACAGGTATGCAGGAAAACTCCTCAATAGATGATCTAAGAGATTACATGAATATAGCTTTTCATTTTCCTTACATTCAATGCCAGCAGGCATATGAGAGCTGGTTGGGCAGTTATAATTGCCAGAATTGGGGAGAGAGTAGAAACACCCGTTCTTCCTCTAGTAAAGCCAAAGCAAATGGAAAAGCTCAGAAATGCATCAGTTCCATTAGCAAGAGGCACGATGAGAAAAATTACATTGCTGGTGAAAGCATAGGACTTATGGCATGGGAGAGCCTGTCAGACTGGTCCTAGACTGGACAAAGACCTGAGTGACCAGGAGCTGGACTGAGCTTGCAGAAAATGAACTCCTGGCATGGAGAATTGAAAACTAAATTAACAAAACAGATCTGCTTCCATTTATGAAGAATAAAATGATATGGCTTTTATAACTCACTAAACTACCCATAAAGCAAAACAACTACAAATCAAGAGGCCTTGACTTCTTTTGGGAATAGGGAGGGGTCCTATGCTATCCCTAGACCTAGAGAATAGGGATCTGGATAGCTGTGTACCACCACTTTGGGGGTAACTCTCCAGAAGACACAGTCCAGTTTAGGTGCTCATTTGTCATTGCTATTTAAATTTAGTTCTGTCCACTTATTTCTAGTTCTATAAACATTATTGTGATTCATGGTGTAATAGACAACTTTAAATTGTGGAGAAGAGTTTGTATGAAGAAAATGGCAAAAATCAACAAGAAACTAAAATGTGTATAATAGCAGCAGTAATGTTAGCTTTTCATACTCTGTGTTACATTGTTACGGTAGAAATTGATAATGTACAGTGAATGCCTTGCAATCTGAAGCATAATTTGAGTATAATAACTTATAAGGTTTCGGATTTATTTTAAAATAGTAAGTACATGTAGATTATGGATGTCATCAACAAAAGCATAAGTTGTCCTTATTGGATTTTTACTAACTTATAATTGAGACTAAGTTATAAGATTATGAAAATTACATGTTGAAATGTAAAACTTCTTCCTACAGTAATATTTCATAGAAACCTCCTTTACAGAGAGGCCACTGACTAGGGCCTTCTTACTTATATTGTTGGAAGCCGTGTATTTCAGGCAGCATGTGATGATTGTATAATTTGGAACATGTCGCTGATTATTCAAACAGCTATGGCATTATGCAATGGAAAAGTATTAATCCTCTCCACAAAACTGTCCTCTGTGTAAACAGGAAACTGTTATTGAGATTTCCTTTTTGCAGATGAGTTTGTTCTTTAAATGGCAATAATTCAATGGGAGTTAAAGAATATCATTAACTATTGTTGATGACAACTGAAAATCAAATGCCTTCATGAAACTTGAACTTGAACTTGGCTAGAAGTCACAGCCTCATACTTTAAAAGTTTAATTATAATATCTCAAAATTTAGATCTTAAGCACTAATTTTGTAGCTTTTCTTTCATTTTTCTTTCCTTTTGTTGTACTACGAGTGGAATTCAGGGCCCCACCCATGCTAGGGAAACCCTCTATGACCAAGCTATATCCAGAGACACTGCTGTGGATTTGTCTTCCTCAGCTTTCACAAAATTTAAAACTTTTTCTAGGGTATTCAATGTTTTAGAAAACATAAAAGAATTTTAGTTGTGCGTTGGTAAAGAGTAACTGTCCACTTTCTAAGTAATAACAATCTATCAAATATGAGGTAGGTACAATTGGGAAGTGACTTATCTTGTCTCCAACTTTAGCAGTGGGGTCTACGTTCTAAGGACTATTAGCCAAGGATTTCAGAGATTTGTACCTAAGTGAAAATTTGTCCTAGAATACATGGTTCACTATACCAAGTATCAACATAAAAGCACAAACAATGGAATAGTTTTCTCAAACTTTCTATTATACAACTATTTTAAAAATGTAACTAAAAAATGTAACTGTTGTGATTAACCAAGTCATGTTATCTGTATATAGATTTTTCACTAGGGAGTTCCCTAGGAAAAAAGAAAGGAAGTCATCACTTCTGAGAATGTCCCCTTAGCTGTTTGTGAGTAAAATATTGGGAATTTATTCGTTGTACACTAAGTTGAAACATTTTGGTCTAAACATCAGAAACATTTGATGTTTACTCCAGCTTACTTTATATCATCACTTTGCATTTATGGGCTTTATTACCCATAATTTCACGATGTTCAATAGATGGGAGGCTAGCATTGCGATATATCAAAAAATGTTAAATAGAATTATAACCTTATGACTCACTATATTCCTAAAATTCAGAAAGAATTTTTAGCTGTATTACTAAACCACCAAAGACAGTGATCATATGCCTGATAAATATGTGTATTTTCAAACTCTTGATGTGATAATCAAATTTCTTCCCTCATCAAAGTTCTGCACACACCAATGGGTGATACATAGAGAATTTGTTTCATTCTACTTAACAAGGACCTCAAATATTAATAGTGTTTCTAATATTTCCTGCTCTGAAGTTCACAAATTTTTCCATAGAGTCAGAAAGCACAGTTTTTAGGTTCTGTAGGCCACACCAACTTTATCACAATCAAAGACAAGTACAATGCATAAATGAAAATTCATGGCTTTGTTCCAATAAAACTTTATTAGCAGAGACAATAAACACACTGACTTACCATAGGCTATTCCAGATTCTTAATGCTAAGTATCAATTTGCTGTTATTGCGTAATTTATTCCAAATTCTAACTAATTATATTGAGTTAATATTATATTAGTACCTTATGAATCTGTTGTCATACCCTAAATAAATTTATCTGAACATTTGTTTAATCTATTGACATTAAACAAATGTTAATAATACATCATGAATCTGTTGTCATATATAAACTTTTTAAAACCTTTATTGACTGATATTGCAGTCAATAACAAACAGACCCTGAGGTAGCAGGCATTTTAAGTTAACTATCTATTGGGTTATATGGATCATCTCTCTCATTTCTTGGGTAGTGGATCAAACTGTAGCTGAACCAAGTTAAACAAAACAAGAAGAA